>NC_053117.1:41928376-41953376 GCF_010015445.1 Perca fluviatilis | reverse complement strand
GAGACAGACACAGGCACACAACCAGACACACACAAACACACACACACACAGACACATACAGACACACAGACGCATAGACACACACACAGAGAGACACAGACACACACACACGCACACACACACACACACACACACATACACATACATACACATAGACACATACATACACACACACACACAGACACATACATAGACACATAGACACACACAGAGACACAGACACATACAAGCACACACACACACACACACACAGACAGACAGACACAGGCACACAACCAGACACACACACACACACACACAGACACATACAGACACACAGACGCATAGACACACACACATAGACACACACACACACACACACACACACTCACTATCTGCTTATGTCGTAGCTTTGATTAAAGGGTAACTTCAACCTGGACTCTATTTTTCCATCTTTTTGTGTCTTAAGTGTTTCTGTTGTTGCCGCTGACAGACTCAGATTATTGCTCTGAGTGTCTGACAACATTATGGGATGGATCCCTACAGAGATAGACCTTTTAGTTAAAGAGTAAGATCCTTTTAGTTTAAAATGAAACAGCCCCGAAATCACCATCACCAAACTCCACCAGACTCCATGTAAATAATCAGGACTTTTAGTGTGTATAGAGCCAGCATATCTCCACCAGACTCCATGTAAATAATCAGGACTTTAAGTGTATGGGGCCAGCATATCTCCACCAGACTCCATGTAAATAATCAGGACTTGTGTTAGTATAGAGCCAGCATATCTCCACCAGACTCCATGTAAATAATCAGGACTTTTCTCACGTAAAACACACTTCATTCAAAGTGGACAGAAACTAAATAAAACTAAAAAGCCGTCTTGGTTCATCTTTCCACTGTTCCAACAATACCACTCTGGTTTGGTTGAAATACCCTTAATTCACACACCCATTTACATGTGGAGATATGCTGGCTCTATACACGCTAAAAGTCCTGATTATTTACATGGAGTCTGGTGGAGATATGCTGGCTCTATACACGCTAAAAGTCCTGATTATTTACATGGAGTCTGGTGGAGATATGCTGGCTCTATACACGCTAAAAGTCCTGATTATTTACATGGAGTCTGGTGGAGATATGCTGGCTCTATACACGCTAAAAGTCCTGATTATTTACATGGAGTCTGGTGGAGATATGCTGGCTCTATACACGCTAAAAGTCCTGATTATTTACATGGAGTCTGGTGGGGATATGCTGGCTCTATACACACTAAAAGTCCTGATTATTTACATGGAGTCTGGTGGAGATATGCTGGCTCTATACACCGCTAAAAGTCCTGATTATTTACATGGAGTCTGGTGGAGATATGCTGGCTCTATACACGCTAAAAGTCCTGATTATTTACATGGAGTCTGGTGGAGATATGCTGGCTCTATACACACTAAAAGTCCTGATTATTTACATGGAGTCTGGTGGAGATATGCTGGCTCTATACACGCTAAAAGTCCTGATTATTTACATGGAGTCTGGTGGAGATATGCTGGCTCTATACACGTTAAAAGTCCTGATTATTTACATGGAGTCTGGTGGAGATATGCTGGCTCTATACACGTTAAAAGTCCTGATTATTTACATGGAGTCTGGTGGAGTTTGGTGATGGTGATTTCGGGGCTGTTTCATGTTAAACTAAAAGGATCTTACTCTTTAACTAAAAGGTCTATCTCTGTAGGGATCCATCCCATAATGTTGTCAGACACTTAGAACAATAATCTGAGTCTGTCAGCAGCAACAACAGAACTTTTAGTGGACGCTAACTGAACATTTGTCCATTACTTTGCAGCTGTTTCTCACTTATTACTGGACCAGTTTTAAAGATTGTTGTTCCCATCAGTCACTTGGACACAAAAACATGAGGAAAATAACAGAAGTTATCCTTTAGGCAGATGTGTGTGTCTGCGGCAGGCTTTTGTCTTCTCTCTTATTTTGCATTGACAGGTGTGAGTGTGTTTCTTTTCCCTGTTTTTTTTTCCTGTTTGCTAATAAAAAGGGTTCCCTCCCCCCCCCCCCTCCTTTCTTCCCCCCCCCCCCCCCCCCCCCCCCCCCCCCCCCCCCTTTTTTTTTTCCCCCTTAAAAAAAAAAAAACCCAACAAAAGAACCCCCCCCCTTCCTTCCCCCTCCCCTTCCCCTCCCCCTCTTTCTCTTTTTTCTCTTCTTTTTTTTCCTTTTTTTTTTTTTTTTTTTTTTTCTTTTTGTCTTTTTCCTCTTTTTTTCCCCCCTTTTTTTTTTTTATTAGTGTCTATAGTCTCTGTGACTCCTGTAGTCTCGTTAGTTAGTGTCTATAGTCTCTGTGACTCCTGTAGTCTCGTTAGTTAGTGTCTATGGTCTCTGTGACTCCTGTAGTCTCGTTAGTTAGTGTCTATGGTCTCTGTGACTCCTGTAGTCTGCTAGTTAGTGTCTATGGTCTCTGTGACTCCTGTAGTCCTCAGTTAGTTAGTGTCTATGGTCTCTGTGACTCCTGTAGCCTTGTTAGTTAGTGTCTATAGTCTCTGTGACTCCTGTAGCCTCGTTAGTTAGTGTCTATAGTCTCTGTGACTCCTGTAGCCTCGTTAGTTAGTGTCTATAGTCTCTGTGACTCCTGTAGCCTCGTTAGTTAGTGTCTATAGTCTCTGTGACTCCTGTAGCCTCGTTAGTTAGTGTCTATGGTCTCTGTGACTCCTGTAGTCTCGTTAGTTAGTGTCTATAGTCTCTGTGACTCCTGTAGCCTCGTTAGTTAGTGTCTATGGTCTCTGTGACTCCTGTAGTCTCGTTAGTTAGTGTCTATGGTCTCTGTGACTCCTGTAGTCTCGTTAGTTAGTGTCTATAGTCTCTGTGACTCCTGTAGTCTCGTTAGTTAGTGTCTATGGTCTCTGTGACTCCTGTAGCCTCGTTAGTTAGTGTCTATAGTCTCTGTGACTCCTGTAGTCTCGTTAGTTAGTGTCTATGGTCTCTGTGACTCCTGTAGTCTCGTTAGTTAGTGTCTATAGTCTCTGTGACTCCTGTAGCCTCGTTAGTTAGTGTCTATAGTCTCTGTGACTCCTGTAGTCTCGTTAGTTAGTGTCTATAGTCTCTGTGACTCCTGTAGTCTCGGTAGTTAGTGTCTATAGTCTCTGTGACTCCTGTAGTCTCGTTAGTTAGTGTCTATAGTCTCTGTGACTCCTGTAGTCTCGTTAGTTAGTGTCTATAGTCTCTGTGACTCCTGTAGTCTCGTTAGTTAGTGTCTATAGTCTCTGTGACTCCTGTAGTCTCGTTAGTTAGTGTCTATAGTCTCTGTGACTCCTGTAGTCTCGTTAGTTAGTGTCTATAGTCTCTGTGACTCCTGTAGTCTCGTTAGTTAGTGTCTATGGTCTCTGTGACTCCTGTAGTCTCGTTAGTTAGTGTCTATGGTCTCTGTGACTCCTGTAGCCTCGTTAGTTAGTGTCTATGGTCTCTGTGACTCCTGTAGTCTCGTTAGTTAGTGTCTATAGGTTCTGTGACTCCTGTAGTCTCGTTAGTTAGTGTCTATGGTCTCTGTGACTCCTGTAGCCTGTAGTTAGTGTCTATGGTCTCTGTGACTCCTGTAGTCTCGTAGTTAGTGTCTATGGTCTCTGTGACTCCTGTAGTCTGTAGTAGTGTCTATAGTTCTGTACTCCTGTACTCCAGTCGTCTCTGTGACTCCTGTAGTCTCGTTAGTTAGTGTCTATAGTCTCTGTGACTCCTGTAGTCTCGTTAGTTAGTGTCTATAGTCTCTGTGACTCCTGTAGTCTCGTTAGTTAGTGTCTATGGTCTCTGTGACTCCTGTAGCCTCGTTAGTTAGTGTGAATAAACCCTGATTAGATGATCAGCTGTTGGTTGTTCCCTCCTCTCCTTTCCTACAGATGTGAACAGCACACAGCTAGAAATAGCTGCCATAATTTAGATTTAGTTTAAAACTGGATTCAACATGTTCCCTCTAGAGGTGTTGAAATTATTTAAATAATCGATGCATGGAATCGTGAACATGGACGATGCTGCATCGATAATCGGCTGGCTCATAATCGATTATTTCTGTTTATAATGTAATGTCGGCCTGACAACATTTCTGTTTACATATTCTGGTATGTTTTGCACATTCAGGAAGTGCCATGTGCTCAGTGCTGTATAGTTTTATGTATCCAGTTTATTTAGTATTAGAGCACTGCAGAATGTTTGGTTTTTGAAGCTTGAAAAGCTGTGAATTAAATATCCTGCATGGCTTTAATAGAAACATGGATTTGACGCATCGAGATATCAAATCGAATTGAATCGCTGACATGATGATCGTAATCGAATCGGGAGATCATTGAAGATTCACACCTCTAGTTCCCTCTCTGTCTCTGTTCCCTTTCCATCATGTCTTCCCTTATGTTCTCTCACTCTTTCTCTTTCTCTCCATCATGTCTTCCCCTCTGTTCCCTCTTCAGGTTCCTGAAGGCGCTGAGCTTTGCCTCTCTGGATAAAGAGGAGCTGCTGAGTCCCATCAACCAGAGCACGCTGCACCGCTGCTCCTCGGTGCGCTCCATGGTCTCCAGCGCCACGTACGGCTGCAGCGACGACTACGTTGGCCTGGCGCTGCCCATGGACATCAACGACATGTTCCACATCAGAGACTCCGCCTACTTTCAGCAGAGGGTCAGCCCGCCATCGGAGGAACGCAAACGCTTCCTCTTCGGCGACGGAGACGGTAATTTAACTTCATGTCTGATCGAAACGATAATTACATCACAGATAATGTGATCACAGAGACCCGGTAGGATCACAGATAGAAACATATCTCATACCTGCAAAGTTGTCGCTTTTCTGTGAAAATCGCCGGTTTGAATGGGAAAATGTCATCCACGTGAATCGTGTAGATCCGAAGAGTTTTTATTGTTTGGGGAGGGGTGGGGTCCGAGACCGGAGACCCAAGAACGGTGCTAATTAAGCCGGGGCCTTAACGACCGTTATCTACCGGATTGAACAGCAACTCTGATTTCGGTGCCTTATTTAGGTGCCACTTAAATGCCTCCGCTTCTCTCTGATGCTCCGAAAACGGACGTTAGAGGAAAACTGAAACATCACCGCACGGGACGCTAGTTACGGTAACACCACAATCAACAGCAGGTAACGTTAGCCTACCGTTAGCTAGTTAAGATTACACCTGACAGCAGGTAACGTTAGCTAGTTAATACTACACCTGACAGCAGGTAACGTTAGCTACCGTTATCTAGTTAACACTACACTTGACAGCAGGTAACGTTAGCTACCGTTAGCTAGTTAACACTACACTTGACAGCAGGTAACGTTAGCTACCGTTAGCTAGTTAACACTACACTTGACAGCAGGTAACGTTAGCTACCGTTAGCTAGTTAACACTACACTCAACAGCAGGTAACGTTAGCTACCGTTATCTAGTTAACACTACACTTGACAGCAGGTAACGTTAGCTACCGTTAGCTAGTTAACACTACACTCAACAGCAGGTAACGTTAGCTACCGTTAGCTAGTTAACACTACACTTGACAGCAGGTAACGTTAGCTACCGTTATCTAGTTAACACTACACTCAACAGCAGGTAACGTTAGCCTACCGTTAGCTAGTTAAGACTACACCTGACAGCAGGTAACGTTAGCTACCGTTAGCTAGCAGCTGGAGTAAACACGGTTAAAATGCTGACAGCTAAACGGTGTAAAAGTGTGTCTGTATTTCACTGGAGAGGATTCTAACAACAGTCTATAGCTGGAATGATGTGTCACCTTTTTCAGCCCTTCTGAGTTTGCAGGTCTGATATCTATATCGAGGCCACAAATTGCTTTTGCGTTCCCATGTTTTGATTAAATCTTGACCACTAGATACTACTTTGTTCCCACGTATAAATAACTTCTGGCCACAAGAAACACGGAGCCAGTGAAGGATCACCAATTAAAGAATATGTATATTGAAGCCACAAAATGCTACTTCATACCCACGAGATACTACGGAATGAAATTGTTTTTTTTATATAATTTATTTTTTCCAAGTTCAATTTACTTTATTGTCCCCAATGGGGCAATTTGTTGTGCAGCAGATAGTATAGAACAAATCACACACAATACAGAGATTGCCTACTTTGCAGGCATAGTTAAAAACAATAAAATAAACAGTAAACGATCAATAAATAGTAAGTCAATAAGTTATCTATTGTTCTTTATAGCATTAAGAAGTAGAATGGCTGCAGGTACAAAAGAGTGTCCTGTTGGTTTCTGAATTTTGGGAGTTTAAAGCATGATTCAGATGGCAACATGTGAAATTCTGCCTGTAAGGGATAAGAACTATCTGACAGGATTAGACTCTTTCCGACCGGAGGGATTTTTGCAGTTCCTAGAACATAACGTTCCTAGAACCTTTTTTTTGTCGTGCTCCGACTGGACCAATTTGGGGATTATTAACTTCCTCTGGCCGCAGTTCCTGTAACTCTTTCAGCTCCTACTTCAGGGCAGGGTCTTTTCTATTTTCCCTTTTCCGCATAGGAACCCTTAGTGACCTAGCAACATCTGAAACACAAACGGTACATATTTTTTCACTGTCTGTTGCAATTGACACCATGTTACGAAGTGGTCAACAACCATTTCCTCGTTGTTCAGTAAGCTGACAATAACACCGACATCTGGAGAAACTCATAAGAGGTAAAAATATACATCACAATGGCAACGCATCGGTGGTAGAAAGCTTTAAGAACTACTTTGTTACCATGTTTTAAATAACTTGACACCGAGATACATTCTTTCATACGTTTTAAATAACTTAGCTGAGCCCCCCCCCCCCCCCCCCACTGCCCCTAGCTGCCCCGCTGTTTAAGTCACAACTGAAGACGTCTCTCGGAAGAAAGAGGAAACCTCTTCCAGCGGCTTTAACCCAGTCCAGTTGCCCTTTGTTTCGTAACCTTCCTCAGATAACTATGTAATAAGTTTATTTGATAATAGCACCTTTTACAGACAAAGTCACAAAGTGCTTCACATGATAAACATTTGTAAAAAAAAATATCCAACAGAGAATAAGCAAGGGAAAAAATAATAATAGTTGAACAACCAATGAAAATCATTTAAAAGATTAAAACGTAAAACCCAAAGTTACAAACATGAGTCAAAGTGCGTCTTCAGCTGCTTCAACAGAGACTGCAGAATGTAGACAGTAGGAAGGTTTGGAGCCATCGCTTCAAAGGAACGGTCACCTCCAGTTTTCAAACGAGTGCGTGGGACCACCAGTAGTCCCTGGTTAGAAGACCTGAGGGACCTGATAGTAGGGTACGGATGGTTAGAAGACCTGAGGGTCCTGATAGTAGGGTACAGATGGTTAGAAGACCTGAGGGTCCTGATAGTAGGGTACGGATGGTTAGAAGACCTGAGGGTCCTGATAGTAGGGTACGGATGGTTAGAAGACCTGAGGGTCCTGATAGTAGGGTACGGATGGTTAGAAGACCTGAGGGACCTGATAGTAGGGTACGGATGGTTAGAAGACCTGAGGGTCCTGATAGTAGGGTACGGATGGTTAGAAGACCTAAGGGACCTGATAGTAGGGTACGGATGGTTAGAAGACCTGAGGGTCCTGATAGTAGGGTCCGGCTGGTTAGAAGACCTGAGGGACCTGATAGTAGGGTACAGATGGTTAGAAGACCTGATACCTGATAGTAGGGTAGAGATGGTTAGAAGAACTGAGACCTGATAGTAGGGTAGAGATGGTTAGAAGAACTGAGACCTGATTGTAGGGTACGGATGGTTAGAAGACCTGAGGGACCTGATAGTAGGGTACGGATGGTTAGAAGACCTGAGACCTGATAGGGTAGAGATGGTTAGAAGACCTGAGGGACCTGTTAGTAGGGTACAGATGGTTAGAAGACCTGAGGGACCTGTTAGTAGGGTCAGTGAATAGAAGACCTGTTATACGCTAGTATAGTAGAGATGGTGGGAGAAGAACCGAGGGACCTGATAGTAGGGTACGGATGGTTAGAAGACCTGAGACCTGATAGTAGGGTAGAGATGGTTAGAAGACCTGAGGGACCTGTTAGTAGGGTACGGATGGTTAGAAGACCTGAGACCTGATAGTAGGGTAGAGATGGTTAGAAGACCTGAGGGACCTGTTAGTAGGGTACAGATGGTTAGAAGACCTGAGGGACCTGTTAGTAGGGTACGGATGGTTAGAAGACCTGAGGGACCTGATAGTAGGGTACAGATGGTTAGAAGACCTGAGACCTGATAGTATGGTAGAGATGGTTAGAAGAACTGAGACCTGATAGTAGGGTACAGATGGTTAGAAGACCGGAGGGACCTGATAGTAGGGTAGAGATGGTTAGAAGACCTGAGGGACCTGTTAGTAGGGTACGGATGGTTAGAAGACCGGAGGGACCTGATAGGGTACGGATGGTTAGAAGACCTGAGGGACCTGATAGTAGGGTACGGATGGTTAGAAGACCTGAGACCTGATAGTATGGTAGAGATGGTTAGAAGAACTGAGACCTGATAGTAGGGTACAGATGGTTAGAAGACCGGAGGGACCTGATAGTAGGGTAGAGATGGTTAGAAGACCTGAGACCTGATAGTAGGGTACAGATGGTTAGAAGACCTGAGGGACCTGTTAGTAGGGTACGGATGGTTAGAAGACCGGAGGGACCTGATAGTAGGGTACAGATGGTTAGAAGACCGGAGGGACCTGTTAGTAGGGTAGAGATGGTTAGAAGACCTGAGACCTGATAGTAGGGTAGAGATGGAGCAGGTCTGATAGTAGACCTGATAGTAGGGTACGGAGGGAGCAGGTCTCAGATATAAACAGGTGCCAGACCATGCAAAGCTTTATAAGCCAAAACAAGAACTTTAAATTGGATCCTGAACTTCATTGGCAGCCAATGTAATGAGTATAAAATAGGAGTGATGTGCCACATCCTGCTGGACCTGGTCTACAGCCTTGCAGCAGAGTTCTGGACCAGTTGTTAGACTATGTCCAGGTCCACAGACGTCAGAGATGTGTGTGTGTTTGCTCCCGTGCAGGCGACCGACCTCCTCTGCCGGCCCTGAAGCAGCAGTTCAGCATCTCGGAGCTGATCATGTGCCGCGGGGACACCCAGAACCACACGGTGGGTTCGGAGGAGACCGGCCTGCAGGAGCACACGGAGGAGAACTGCCTCTACTGCGTGGGAGCCATCGTCCTGGGATACCCCACGCAGCCGCAGATCAACAGCACGCACCCCCGCACAGGTGACAGCATTTAGAGCTTTAGGGTCCTACGCAGCGCTGGGAGGTAACGAAGTACGTTTATCTCTTCTGCATTTCTGATCCAAACAACGTCAACAACTTGGCGCTGCAGCTAGTCGTCCCGGAGCAAGAGGCCGGTCGAGTTAGAAATCCATCGGACACACACACACACACACACAGACACAGACACACACACAGACACACACACACACACACACAGACACACACACACACACACACACACACACACAGACACACACACAGACACACACACACACACACACAGTCACACACACACACACACACACACACAGACACACACACACAGACACACAGAGACACACACACGCACAGACACACAGACACACACACACACACACACACACACACACACACACACAGACACACAGACACACACACACACACACACACACACACACAGACACACACACACACACACACAATAACAACAACCACACACACAGACACACAGAACATACATCACAATACATCAATCAATACACACAACACATCAATACATCACACACAATAATAACAACACACACAAACATAATACAAACAAAATAATACACATCACAAAATCATTAACACATCATTAATACACACACATCATCAATATCATCAAAATTATACAATATCAATAATAACACACAAATACATAATAACAATATCATACATACAATACAACATATCAATAATATATCACACACAATCAATATACATCAATAATACATACACAATATATCATACAATATCATCAATAACATCATATCACACACATACACATCATCATCAATATCAATATATCATCACAATATCATAAATATCATCAAACACACACAATATCATCACATCACAACATCATATCACATCATCATCACATCACAATCATCATCAATACTATCATCATCATCATCATCATATATCATCATATCAACACAAACATCATCATCATCATCATCATCATTATACATCATCATCATCATCATCATCAATATCATATCATCATATATATCATAATAATAATATATCATATCATCATACAAAAATATCATATCATCATCATAATAACACATCATCATCACATCATTATACATCATCATCATCATCATCATCATCACAATATCATCATCATCAATATCATCAATAATATATCATCATCAATACATATATCATCATCATTATCATCATCACACATACATAATATCATCATCATCAATAATACCATTATTACACATCATCATCATCATCATCAAGTATCATCACAAACATCATCAAAACACACACAAACAATACATCACAATAACTACAATACAACATCATCATCACATCACATCATCATCAACATCATCAATATCAATATCACACACCAATAATACCACATCAATAATAATATCATCAATATCATCATAAACACATACTACACATCAATACACACACATCACAACACAATAACCCATACTATGTGGACTATAGAGAGAGGGGTAACTAACGAGGATCTGTTTCTCTCCCAGACTATGTGGACTCTCCATCAAAAGATGCCACCGTCTGGAGGTGATCCCCAGCTCTAGCCCGTCCTGAAGTGCTGCTGCCTGTCCCAGGGTCCATTTGCAGCACGCCCACACCGGCTGACATCGTCATAGGTAAGACCCTGATGCATTCTGGGATAGGACAAGAGAACTCTCTGGGCTGTTTGCATTTCTTTAAACCAGTGATTCTCAAATGGGGGTACGTGTCCCGTAGACCACTATGGTCTACATAAAAGAGACTTCAGATACAGTATTAGGGGACCACTAAGGTCTATATAAAAGAGACTTCAGATACAGTATTAGGGGACCACTAAGGTCTATATAAAAGAGACTTCAGATACAGTATTAGGGGACCACTAAGGCCTATATAAAAGAGACTTCAGATACAGTATTAGGGGACCACTAAGGTCTATATAAAGAGACTTCAGATACAGTATTAGGGACCACTAAGGTCTATATAAAAGAGACTTCAGATACAGTATTAGGGGACCACTAAGGTCTATATAAAAGAGAACTTCAGATACAGTATTAGGGGACCACTAAAGCCTATATAAAAGAGACTTCAGATACAGTATTAGGGGACCACTAAGGTACTATATAAAAAGAACTTCAGATACAGTATTAGAGGGACCACTAAGGTCTATATAAAAGAGACTTCAGATACAGTATTAGGGGACCACTAAGGTCATATATAAAAGAGACTTCAGATACAGTATTAGGGGACCACTAAGGTCTATATAAAAGAGACTCCAGATACAGTATTAGGGGACCACTAAGGTCTACATAAAAGAGACTTCAGATACAGTATTAGGGGACCACTAAGGTTCATATTAAAAGAGACTTCAGATACAGTATTAGGGGACCACTAAGGTCTATATAAAAGAGACTTCAGATACAGTATTAGGGGACCACTAAGGTCTACATAAAAGAGACTTCAGATACAGTATTAGGGGACCACTAAGGTCTATATAAAAGAGACTTCAGATACAGTATTAGAGGGACCACTAAGGTCTATATAAAAGAGACTTCAGATACAGTATTAGGGGACCACTAAGGTCTATATAAAAGAGACTTCAGATACAGTATTAGGGGACCACTAAGGTCTATATAAAAGAGACTTCAGATACAGTATTAGGGGGACCACTAAGGTCTATATAAAAGAGACTTCAGATACAGTATTAGGGGACCACTAAGGTCTACATAAAAGAGACTTCAGATACAGTATTAGGGGACCACTAAGGTCTATATAAAAGAGACTTCAGATACAGTATTAGGGGACCACTAAGGTCTATATAAAAGAGACTTCAGATACAGTATTAGGGGACCACTAAGGTCTATATAAAAGAGACTTCAGATACAGTATTAGGGGACCACTAAGGCCTATATAAAAGAGACTTCAGATACAGTATTAGGGGACCACTAAAGTGTGTGTGTGTGTGTGTGTGTGTGTGTGTGTGTGTGTGTGTGTGTGTGTGTGTGTGTGTGTGTGTGTGTGTGTGTGTGTGTGTGTGTGTGTGTGTGTGTGTGTGTGTGTGTGTTGGGGTGAGCGTAGGCAGCAAGGCGATCTCGGAGGACGGGCCGGCCTCCCGCGTCCTGCTCAGGAAGGAGGTCCTGCGCCTCATCATCAACCTCAGCTCGTCTGTGGGGACCAAAGGCCACGAAACGGGACTGCTGACGTAAAGATCACACACACAGACACACACACACACACACAGACAGACACACACACACACAGACAGACACACACACAGAGACACACAAAGAGAGGCCGACACACACACAGTGTCTCACACACACAGACCGACACACAGATGCACACACACACACACAGAGACCGACACACACACACTCCTCTTCTACGTACATTTCTTAAAGTGCTCATATTCTGCTTTTTGGCTTTTCCCCTTTCCTTTAGTGTTATATATCTTTGTTGTGCACGTAATAGGTTAAAGCCCAAAGTCCCCCCCCAAAGGGACTTACCATCTCCAACAGAACCTCGTTGTTCACCAACTGCTCCAAACAGCTCTATTGTAGTCCAGCCTTTACTTCAGAGACACACGTTATAATGCTCACCTAGCTGCTAGCATGATACTCTGCTTCTGACTGGCTAGTAGTCCTTACCTAGCTACTGAGCATGTGCGACTCCCAACACAGATGTAACAGCAGTGAGATGTCTCACTCTGTAGCTAAAACAGAGAGCTCAACACACAGGGTGAAAAGAGGAGCTGCAGCAATGTGCAGTACAACAAAAATATGGTGTTTTTTTTAGAAAATTAAACCACAAACTACTCTGATATAACCTCTAAATACAACTATGAGCCTGAACATGAGCAGAATATGAGCTCTTTAAAGGATAATAGTCTTTGTCTGAGCTGTGGAACGTGTCTCGTCCCTGCAGGATAAAGGAGAAGTTCCCGTACGCCTTTGACGACATCTGCCTGTACTCGGAGGTCTCCTTCCTGCTGGCCCACTGCATGTTCCGCCTCACGTCTCGCCGCTTCATACAGGAACTCTTCCAGGACGTGCAGTTCATGGCGGTGAGCTGCGTTCAACACACACTGCGGCGAAAACACACAGAGTTTCCCTTTCTTTATGAATGGGGGGGTGGAGCGTTTAGCCTGCAGCGAGAAGTTGAGACAGATACTACTATGTTTTAAAACTCTTTGGGGCGCTATTTTAACGATCTGAGGTCACGGTGTGGAGCGCCTGGCGCAGGTGTGTTTAGGGCGTAACATGCAATCAACCAATCAGAGATCATCTCCCATTCATCAACCAATCAGAGATCATCTCCCATTCCCTTTAAAAGCCAGGCGCATTTGGACCTTGGAGCATTGCTGTTAGGATGGAGGATTTACACCCTAATATTTTTATTTGTAATCTTGTCGTGTGTGTGTGTGTGTGTGTGTGTGTGTGTGTGTGTGTGTGTGTGTGTTGTGTGCGTGTGTGTGTGTGTGTGTGTGTGTAACAAGCATAGTGTGTGCGCGCTGTGCACGAGCCTAGGAACATTTTACTAAAGCTCTGTTAAAATAACAATGAAATGCTGCGTTATTGACTTTAGACCAGGTTTTTGTTGGTCAATGGTGCGATCACTTCCCGCTGCCTCAAGATAGCAATACTCCCAGAATGCACCTGAACACACCTCCCTGTAAGACCAGAATGCACCTGAACACACCTCCCTGTAAGACCAGCACGCCCAGAATGCACCTGAACACACCTCCCTGTAAGACCAGCACGCCCAGAATGCACCTGAACACACCTCCCTGTAAGACCAGCACGCCCAGAATGCACCTGAACACACCTCCCTGTAAGACCAGCACGCCCAAGGGCCACAGATGGGTTCAGGTGCATTTGCTGTTTAAGCACTTGCGTCGGGCTTTGCGCTGTACTGCACCGGGTGCAGGATAGGGCCCTCAGAGGGTAGGTAAGTTGTTGACAGACAGACAGACAGAGAGGACAGACAGGCAGAGAGACGAACAGACAGACAGCTCGTTGAGAGGGCCCCTGTGTGTGTTTGCTGTCCCGTGTCTAACGTTCCCTTTCTGTCCAGATGTACGAGGAAGCCGAGGCGATCCTGACGAAGCTCCCGAAAGCTGTGGAAGAGGACGCAGACCCGCCTACAGAGTCCTGATCGTGTACCTGCACAGCCCCCCCCCCCAAAAAAACCACCCCCCTCCCTCCCTCCTTAACCCGAAAACACGACTGAGAGAAGATGAGACGCAGGTCTGCTGGAGGCATCGGCGTGTTTCTGTCGCTCCCAAAAACGCACAACCACAGCCGAGGAAGAGGAGGCCGCTCGCCTCTCTCTCTCAGACCCAGGACCTGGGGATCTGTGAGCCTAACCCAACACACCTAACGCTGTTTGAGACTTTTTAGTTTTTTGTTAACAGGAAAAAGGGGGAGAAGTTTAACCAAATACTGTCTCTTTAGACTCGATAACACAAGCGCTGAGCCGGACCGTTACCACACAGGCTCCCGTTGTGTTCAGCGAGGGAGGAAGACCTCCTTTTCTCTCCTTCCAGAGGAGAGTTCTCCGCGATGAAATGAACAAAGGCATGTCTTCGTGTCTACCCAGTGATTCCTCGGACTCTTCTCCGTACCAAACTTAAACACTACAGAGAGTCCCGCTGTTTTTACAACCTTACCTGCTTCATATCTCCCCACCTGTCTCTCTCTCTGCACTGTCTGCTTCTCCTTCGTCTCTCTCTCTCTCTCTCACTCTCTCACTCTCCAACCTGTAGCCTCACAGACACACACTTACTTTTCTATTTCCTGTATCTCAAGACAATCAGACATCACCGCTGTTGTATTTTCTTAAACACTAAATCTGCCGCCCTGACACAAGAGGAGAAAACCATTTTTAATGTCATCTTTCACAGGGTAACTTTGGACTCTATTTTCCCGTGTTTTTTGTGTCTGAGGTACTGATGGGAACAACAATCTCCAGTTTAGCGTCCACTAAAAGTTCTGTTGTTGCTGCTGACAGACTCAGATTATTATTCTAAGTGTCTGACAACATTATGGGATGGATCCCTACAGAGAGAGACCTTTTAGTTAAAGAGTAAGATCCTTTTAGTTTAACATGAAACAGCCCCGAAATCACCATCACCAAACTCCACCAGACTCCATGTAAATAATCAGGACTTTTAGCATCGTAAAACACACTTCATTCAAAGTGGACAGAAACTAAATAAAACTTCCAAAAGCTGTCTTGGTTCATCTTTCCACTGTTCCAACAATCACCTCTCTGGTTTGGTTGAAATAAACCCTTAATTCACCCATTTACATGTGGAGATATGCTGGCTCTATACATGCTAAAAGTCCTGATTATTTACATGGAGTCTGGTGGAGATATGCTGGCTCTATACACGCTAAAAGTCCTGATTATTTACATGGAGTCTGGTGGAGATATGCTGGCTCCATACACGCTAAAAGTCCTGATTATTTACATGGAGTCTGGTGGAGATATGCTGGCTCTATACACGCTAAAAGTCCTGATTATTTACATGGAGTCTGGTGGAGATATGCTGGCTCCATACACGCTAAAAGTCCTGATTATTTACATGGAGTCTGGTGGAGATATGCTGGCTCTATACACGCTAAAAGTCCTGATTATTTACATGGAGTCTGGTGGAGATATGCTGGCTCTATACACGCTAAAAGTCCTGATTATTTACATGGAGTCTGGTGGAGATATGCTGGCTCTATACACGCTAAAAGTCCTGATTATTTACATGGAGTCTGGTGGAGATATGCTGGCTCTATACACACTAAAAGTCCTGATTATTTACATGGAGTCTGGTGGAGTTTGGTGATGGTGATTTCGGGGCTGTTTCATGTTAAACTAAAAGGATCTTACTCTTTAACTAAAAGGTCTATCTCTGTAGGGATCCATCCCATAATGCTGTCAGACACTCAGAGTAATAATCTGAGTCTGTCAGCGATAACTGATGCTGAATATTTGTCCCGTAGGGTTGAAAGCTTTGGGGGAACCCAGTTACCCTGTACCGTTTCTCCTCAGGATGTGGCGTGGTCTTTTGGGAAGTTATCCATAGTTTAAGTTATTCGGGACAGATTTTAATACCAAACGTTTGCTCTCGGCGCCTTCTTCACCTCGCTGCATGTGCAACCAGCATGGCCACGTCGTAACGTGTTTCTCGCTTGTAAGAGTTTAAAATCTAAAAGAGTAGTTTGCCATTACACGCTGCCATTGTGTGTGTGTGTGTGTGCGTGCGTGCGTGCGTGTGCGTGTGTGTGTGTGTGTCTTTGTCTGTGTTTGTGTGTGTGTGTGTGTGTGTGTGTGTTGTCAGACGCCTGTGTGTAATGCGTGTGTGTGTGTGTGTGTCGTGTGTGTGTGTGTGTGTGTGTGTGTTGTCTGTGTGTGTGTCTCGTGTGGTGTGTGTGTGCGTACGCGGTGTGTGTCTGTGTCTGTGTGCGGTGTCTGTGGAGTGTGTGTGTGTGTGTGTGTGTGTGTGTCTGCGCTGTGTAATGCGGTGTGTGTGTGTGTGTAATGCGTGTGTGTCGTGTCTGTGCGCGCGGTGTCTGTTGTGTGTGTGTGTGTGTGTGTGTCTCTTTGTCTCGTGTGTGTTTGTGTGTATGCGTGTGTGTGTGTGTGTGCTGCGGTCTCTGTGTCTCTGTCTGTATGTGTGTGTGTGTGTCCGTGGTTTGTGAATGCGTGTGTGTGTATCTGTGTGCTGCGTGCGTGTGTCTGTTGTGTGTGCGTAGGTGTATTCGTGCGTTGTGGTGCGGTCTGTGTGTAAGTGCGTGTGTGTATCTGTGTGTGTGTGCGTTGTGTGTCTGTGTGTGTGCGTGTGTGTATCTGGTGCTGTATGCGGGTGTCTGTCTGTGTGTGTGTGTGCTGCTGTGTTCTGCGTGTGTGTCTCTATGGGTGTGTGTGTGTGCGCGCGTGTGGGTGTGTCTGCATGTGTGTGTGTGTGTGTGTGTGTGTTGTGTGTGTTGTGTGTGTGTATGCGGTGTGTGTGTGTGTGTGCGTGTGTGTGTGTGTTCGTGCGTGTGTGTGTGTGTGTGTGTGTGTCTGGCGTGTGTGTGTGTGTGTGTGTGTGTGTGTGTGTGTGTGCGTGTGTGTGTGTGTGTGCGTGTGTGTGTGTGTGTGTGTATATATAAACCCCCCTGGATCTGTTTTCTACAACATCGGCGTCTGTGATTGGCTGAGACGGAGGCGGCTGTGTGACGATGTGACTAAATGATGACCTGTAAAAGGTTTCCAGGGAAACGGGGGATCTCTGTTTCCATTGGCTCGTTTTGCGATGATGCTGCTACACACACGGACTCGTAGAGAGAGGATTCATAGGTCAGATCTGATCTATTTATTTTAAGTCTGTACCATAGAGGGAGCTCAACCAGAGAAGACAACAAAAACTTATTTATATTTTTTCCTCGAGACTGTATTATAATTTAAAAATGTTTTCTGTTTAGTTTTTCGTTGCCTGAGTCGTGGTCCCCCTTGTATAATGTGTACAGTATGTTTTTGGGGCATTGAGGACCTAAAGAAACATACGATCCTATCAAAGGGACGCCTTGTTAATAAAACAAAATCTGAAATACCCAAAATGTTTGGCGTTTTCTTCATTCATTCACGATTCCCACCAGGTCTTAAAAGTTTATTTTATATATTTATTTATTAAAAGTCTGATATTTAATATTGTAAAAGTAGTAAAAAGTTCTTAAAAGTATTTTTTTTTTCTTTCTTTCATATGAATGAATACATGTCCATTTAGAAGTATTTATTTGTTAAATTAATGCCTTAAAAGTATTATATTTTGTTTATAAAGGTGTTCAAAGTTTTCTTGTCCTGTGGTAGGATTTAATATATGATTTAAAAAAAAAAAAGACAAAAAATAAAAAAAAAAAAAAAAAATTCAGAAATGGACAAAAATGTTGAAATAAAAATCCAAAAAAAGGACAAAAATGTTGAAATAAAAATCCAAAAAAAGGACAAAAATGTTGAAATAAAAATCCAAAAAAAGGACCAATGTTGAAATAAAAATTAAAAAAAGGACACATTTTGAAAAAATTACAAAAATAATTATAATTTATTTTGAAATAAATTACAAAAAAGGACAAAAATGTTGAAATAAAACCCCCGTCAGTGAAAGCGTTGCTAAATGGACAAGCTGTCACAGTCCGAGCTTTTTATCAACATGTGGAGGCTCGTTTTCCCGCCATAAATAACTTGTGAAACATGACGAAACCAAATGTTTAAACACATTTAATAATGATTTCTCTGATTTCTGAAGAACAGCTGGAGTGTGTTGCACAGTGCTGACGGCAAGAATTCACACAGACAAAATCATTACAGTCAATATAAAACAATAGAAAAATGACAAGAATATGATTCAAGGACATCTGTCTCCCTTCCTGTCCTGTCCGATAGAGACTGTCCTCCCCAGAGGGGGGGTGGGGTGGGGTGGGGGGGTCCTGTTGAGACTTTCATTCTTGCATTGCTCAGAAGTAATATTGCACAGGTGTGTTTCTGAGAAAACTGATCAAAAAATATGAAAGACTGAAGAATCCACTTCAGAGGTATTGATGAAATAAAAATAAATAAAAAAAAAAAAACAAAAAAAAAAAAAAAAAAAAAAAAAAAAAAAAAAAAAAAAAAAAAAAAAACAACAAAAAAAAAAAAAAAAAAAAAAAAACAAAAAAACAAAAAAAAAAAAAAAAACAAAAACAAAAAAAAAAAAAAACAAAAAAAAAAACAAAAAAAAAAAAACAAAAAAAAAAAAAAAAAAAAAAAAAACAAAAACAAAAAAAAAACAAAAACACATAGCGGCGCAGTAGAACACCAGCAGGACACCAGTAGGGCACCAGCAGGACACCAGTAGGACACCAGTAGAACACCAGTAGGACACCAGTAGGACACCAGTAGGACACCAGTAGAACACCAGTAGGACACCAGTAGAACACCAGTAGGACACCAGCAGAACACCAGCAGGACACCAGTAGGACACCAGTAGAACACCAGTAGAACACCAGCAGGACACCAGCAGGACACCAGCAGGACACCAGCAGGACACCAGTAGAACACCAGTAGAACACCAGTAGGACACCAGCAGGACACCAGTAGAACACCAGCAGGACACCAGTAGGACACCAGCAGGACACCAGTAGGACACCAGTAGAACACCAGTAGAACACCAGCAGGACACCAGCAGGACACCAGCAGGACACCAGTAGAACACCAGTAGAACACCAGTAGGACACCAGTAGAACACCAGTAGGACACCAGTAGGACACCAGTAGAACACCAGTACACCAGTAGGACACCAGCAGGACACCAGCAGGACACCAGTAGGACAAAGGGACTGCTGCTGTTTTACATGCATGACATTGGTGGGACTCAAACTCTCTGCAGACCCCTCACATCCTGGTCCCATCCTGGTCCCATTCTTGTCCC
Organism: Perca fluviatilis; assembly: GCF_010015445.1. Lineage (NCBI taxonomy): Eukaryota > Metazoa > Chordata > Actinopteri > Perciformes > Percidae > Perca > Perca fluviatilis. The sequence goes on along the minus strand of NC_053117.1, from coordinate 41,933,694 downwards.
GTCCTGGTCCCATCCTGGTCCCATTCTTGTCCCGTCCTGGTCCCATCCTGGTCCCATCTTGGTCCCATCTTGGTCCCATCCTGGTCCCATTCTTGTCCCGTCCTGGTCCCATCCTGGTCCCATTCTTGTCCCGTCCTGGTCCCATCCTGGTCCCATTCTTGTCCCATCCTGGTCCCATCCTGGTCCCATCTTGGTCCCATCCTGGTCCCATCTTGGTCCCATCCTGGTCCCATTCTTGTCCCGTCCTGGTCACATCCTGGTCCCATCCTGGTCCCAAACGTCCAGCCCTCTGGTGGGAGATACCGGGACAGTTTCTTGCCCCCCACACTGAACAAAGTCACTCATCACCGTTCTGCTCGGTGTACGTGCAGTCTATAGTGTCCCAAATAACTCCCAGAATTCCTTTCGCAGCACATTAAACTCTCTCTTTCCACATCTGAGTCTGAGTGGATTTTCTGAGACCTCGGTTTAGGTCTGGCCTTGAACCGCGGACCTATATTTTCTTTCAACAAATGGCAGCACTGGGGAGGAGGGTAGTTTTTCTTGTGCAAAAATCCTTAATTGTGCTGCCACGTTTTCTTAAAAAGTGCGATGGAATATGCTGTATGATATTTATGCGATTTTATGTGATGAAATTGCGGGAACTTGCAAAAACTTTAGTTTGATGAAAAAGAGAAAAAACTGTGATTTGTGGTAGCTTTACGTTAGCTTTACGTTAGCTTTGTGGTAGCTTTGTGGTAGCTTTGTGGTAGCTTTACGGTAGCTTTGTGGTAGCTTTGTGGTAGCTTTACGTTAGCTTTGTGGTAGCTTTGTGGTAGCTTTGCGTAGCTTACGGTGCTTTCTGTGGTAGCTTGTGGTAGCCACGCTTTACGGTAGCTTTTGGTAGCTTTACGTTAGCTTTGTGGTAGCTTTATGGTAGCTTTGTGGTAGCTTTATGGTAGCTTTGTGGTAGCTTTATGGTAGCTTTGTGGTAGCTTTACGGTAGCTTTGTGGTAGCTTTATGGTAGCTTTATGGTAGCTTTACGGTAGCTTTGTGGTAGCTTTACGTTAGCTTTGTGGTAGCTTTACAGTAGCTTTGTGGTAGCTTTACGTTGCTTTGTGGTAGCTTTACGGTAGCTTTGTGGTAGCTTTGGTAGGAGGTGAGGGACACGAACAACCCACCCACACCATACACAGCACACCACATACTGACCATACCACAATCCCAACCATAAGAAACATAGAATACCAAAGAACCTAACACGTTCCACCACACACGAGGACTACAGACCCCCCCCCCTAAAACCCCCCCCCCCAAAAAACACCATACAGCACAAGAGGAATAAACAGCATATAAAAGCAGAGGTACCCCAACCCTGTAGAGACAACCAGACATAACTGGACACACAAAGAAAAAAACAAGATACAGGATGGACAGAAACAAAAGAAAAACAAACACCCAACCAAAACCTAACTGTTCAGACACCAATACAGGCCCATGGGTGCTAAGTGCTGCACCCAATCTGGGCCAGAGGGGAGGGTCTAACTATTCAGATGCACCAATCACGGCCAAGGGGAGGGTCTAACTGTTCAGATGCACCAATCTGGGCCAGAGGGGAGGGTCTAACTGTTCAGATGCACCAATCAGGGCCAGAGGGGTGTGTCTAACTGTTCAGATGCACCAATCAGGGCCAGGTAGAGGTGTCTAACTGTTCAGATGCACCAATTAGGGCCAGGCAGGGGTGTCTAACTGTTCAGATGCACCAATCAGGGCCAGGGGAGTTGTCTTAACTGTTCAGATTCACCAATCAGGGCCAGAGGGGGTGTCTAACTGCTCATGCACACGCATTCATTCTCCCTTGTGGGGGGAGGAGCTTAGGAGACCGTTTTGGGCTTTAGCAGAAAGGGAGGAGGGACTGAGAAGTTGTCAATGTCCTGGATCTTCACCATCCTACCTACAGCACCTTTAAGTTAAGTCAAACAATTCATAGAAAATAAAATTAACAATATTTTGCAGAATATAAAAAGCCCTTTGGTGTGTTGTGTGTATTTTGTGAGATCGGGCGGGCGGTGAAGTGCGTCTTTGTGACGCTAAAACAGTCTAATAAGTTTTCACATCTCGTAAAAACACACAAAGCATAAATAAATGCAGCGCGCCTGGTTTCTGTAGAAGGGTTTCTAGGTCCAAAGTTAAGTTAGTGATGTGCGTCCGGAGCTTTCCATTCAGTTTGTTCGGAGGTATATATATATATATATATATATGTCGATGCTCAGAATCGGTCGATCGTCTCCTCCGTCTCGCCGTCTGGTTTCTCCGTAACGTGCGAGCGTGTGCTGGCGTCCGTCGGCGGCGTCTTGGACTCGCTGCTGTCCTGTCCCATGGCGTCCTCTTCGTAGCTCAGGTTATCGTACGCGTGTCTGATCTGGTTCCTCAGCTGCAGGTCTTTGGAGGCCTTGGCCTTGTCCTGTTGCTGCTGCAGCAGCACGGCCTTGTTCACACCGGGACCTGGGGAGGAGGGGGGGAGAGAGAGGGGGAGGAGAGGGGGAGGAGAGGAGAGGGTTAATGGCTGAGGGAAGGGGGGTCTGCTAACATGATATTAATTATGTAGCTAGGACACATTTATTTTCAGACAAAGTCATCAAAAGGTTACAAGATTTAGACTTTTTATTTGTCCCCGTAGGGCAATTTGTTCTGCAGCAAGACATAAACACAAGACAGTCACAAATGCAAAACCAAACTACATAAAAATACTTGATGTTACAAGCTCTGGTTAAACAGCTGAGAATTGAGAAGATAAATACGACCATATGTTAAAGGAACCATATGTTAAAAGGAACATCTAACAATATTCCTCATAAAAATATTATAGCAACATTTCCACAAAAATATCACTATTTCATCAACAACAACATCAGTCAATACTATACATATTAAAATAACCCCATCACTATATAAAAGTTATAGTCTCTCTACTCTTCCGAGCTGAGTTTAGAAAAGAGATGGCGTGTCGGGACGAAGGAGTGCTTGTATGTATTGCTCTTTACTGGAGGTAATCTAAAACCGAGACCAGGTGTAAGATCTGAAACTCTGAATGAAGGGGATGGGAGCTATCAGAGATAACTGCATTGGCCTTCCTAACTACCTGTCTATTATACAGGTCAGAGAGGCTACACTGCTGGACACCTATCATTTTACTGCTGACCTTCACTATGTTGGAAAGAGCAGTTTTGGCCTTGACACTAAGATTACCATACCAGCAAATTACTGAGAATGTTAGTACAGACTCAATATATGATTTATAAAAGAGGGTCATGAGGGTCTTATCAACACAAAATTTTGACAGTTTGTGAAGACAAAACAGTCGTCGTTGGCCTTTTTTGCAAAGCATCTCAGTGTTAAAATTAAAATGTAACTTATTGTCGATCAAAACTGCTTAATACTTGTCTAGATAGTTGCTATTTCTCTAATCCCACCCTCTGCCCCTTGATGGTAATGTTCTGTGGAGTCGATGACTTGCGCCTAAAATCAATCAGCGTATCCTTTGTCTTTTCTACATTTAGTTGGAGGAATGCCCTATCACACCAGTGCACAAAATCATCCAAAACAGGGCCATGATCACTTTCGTCATTGGAGAGGAGACTGACAATAGCAGAATCATCTGCAAATTTTAAAATGAATCTATTTTTATGCTGGCTACGGCAATCATCAGAATAAATAATATAAAGGAGGGAGAGGACACACCTCGAGGAGACCCAGTGGACGAGACATCTCCTCTCGACAAGCAACCATTTACCCTTACTCTCTGAGTCCTATCTAATAAAAGTCAAGAATCCATCCCACAATATTAAAATCAAGGTCAAAGTTCTTTAAGAGCTTATCAACTAAAATATGTGGTTGGATTGTATTAAAAGCCGATGAAAAGTCAACAAATAAAATCCTTGCATGTGTTTTACTACCTTCAAGATGTTTAAATAGCAAATTTAACAGAGTGGTAGTGGCATCATCTACCCCTCGCTATAAGCGAACTGTAGTGGATCAAGGAGAGTCTCTGCTGAAAAAAAAAAAAAAAAAAAAAAAAAATTGGACGTAATTGCTCTGCACAAGAAATGAGTAGGCGACTACCTATGTTGTCAGGCCCAGGGCTTTTTCCAGTTCTGGAGTGTTTAAACATATTGACCTCAGCTTGTTCATCAAAGAAAGAAAGGGACAAAACCATTTCCAGATAAATGGGATTTCTGTAACCGGTGTCTAATCTGTGTGTGTGTGTGTGTCTCTCTCTGTGTCTGTGTGTCTGTGTGTGTGTGTGTGTCTATGTATGTATGTGTGTGTCTGTGTCTGTGTGTGTGTGTGTCTGTGGGTGTGTGTGTGTTTGTCTGTGTGTGTGTGTGTCTCTGTGTGTGTCTCTGTGTGTGTCTGTGTGTGTGTGTGTGTGTGTGTGTGTGTCTGTGTGTGTGTGTGTGTGTGTGTGTGTGTGTGTGTCTCTATGTGTGTCTCTTGTGTGTGTGTGTGTCTCTGTGTGTGTGTGTGTGTTATTTGTGTGTGTGTGTGTGTGTCTGTGTATGTGTGTGTGTGTGTGTGTGTGTGTCTATGTGTGTGTGTGTCTGTGTCTGTGTGTGTGTGTGTGTCAGTGTGGGTGTGTGTGTGTGTGTGTGTGTCAGTGTGGGTGTGTGTGTGTGTCTGTGTGTGTGTGTGTCTCTGTGTGTGTCTCTGTGTGTGTCTGTGTGTGTGTGTGTGTGTGTCTTGTGTGTGTATGTGTGTGTGTGTGTGTGTGTGTCTCTATGTGTGTCTCTGTGTGTGTGTGTGTGTGTCTCTGTGTGTGTGTGTGTATTTGTGTGTGTGTGTGTGTGTGTGTCTGTGTGTATGTGTGTGTGTGTGTGTGCTGCTGTGTGTATGTGTGTGTGTGGGTGTCTGTGTGTCTATGTGTGTGTGTGTGTGTGTGTGTGTGTGTCTCTGTGTGTGTGTGTGTGTGTCTCTGTGTGTCTCTTGTGTGTGTGTGTGTCTGTGTGTGTGTGTGTGTGTCTCTGTGTGTGTGTGTGTGTGTGTGTGTGTGTGTGTGTGTACCTACCGAAGTAGCTGAGCAGCACCGGGAGGAAGACCAGACCGTGAGCCAGACCCAGCAGCGTGATGACCAGGTTCAGCCGGAAGAAGAAGATCTGGATCAGCTGGGCTTTGGCAAACGCCAGAACCAGGATGCCCGGCAGGTTGGTCATCGCCACGCCGGCAAACACCTGGCGCCCAAAAACAACCCGCGTTAATAACCCCAGCGGAGTATGTTCAGGTACCCCATAGCCCCGAAACCACAACACCCTGAGCTCAGAGGTTAACCTGCTGGTGTTAA
>NC_053117.1:41865876-41925876 GCF_010015445.1 Perca fluviatilis | reverse complement strand
TGTCTTCTTTAATATAGGAAGAGATGGTTATTCATGTCTTCTTTAATATAGGAAGAGATGGGTTATTCATGTCTTTAATATAGGAAGAGATGGGTTAATCATGTCTTCTTTAATATAGGAAGAGATGGTTATTCATGTCTTTTTTAATATAGGAAGAGATGGGTCATTAATGTCTTCTTTAATATAGGAAGAGATGGTTATTCATGTCTTCTTTAATATAGGAAGAGATGGTTATTCATGTCTTCTTTAATATAGGAAGAGATGGTTATCATGTCTCTTAATATAGGAAGAGATGGTTATTCATGTCCTTTAATATAGGAGAGATGGGTATATGTCTTTAATATAGGAAGAGATGGGTTAATCATGTCTTCTTTAATATAGGAAGAGATGGTTATTAATGTCTTCTTTAATATAGGAAGAGATGGTTATTCATGTCTTCTTTAATATAGGAAGAGATGGTTATTCGTGTCTTCTTTAATATAGGAAGAGATGGTTATTCATGTCTTCTTTAATATAGGAAGAGATGATTATTCATGTCTTCTTTAATATCACAGATTGGCTACACCAGTGTTTCTCAAATGGGGGTACGTGTCCCCCTAGGGGTACTCTGGAAGACTGCAGGGGGTACGTGTCCCCCTAGGGGTACTCTGGGGGACTGCAGGGGGTACGTGTCCCCCTAGGGGTACTCTGGAGGACTGCAGGGGGTACTTGTCCCCCTAGGGGTACTCTGGAGGACTGTAGGGGGTACGTGAGCGCCTTTCTCTACGTTTTTGTCGCTGTTTTTAAGGTTTTTGTCACTATTTTCAACCTGTTCTTACCTTCCTTCCTTCCTTCCTTCCTTCCTTCCCTCCTTCCTTCCTTCCTTCCTCCCTTCCTTCCCTCCTTCCTTCCTCCCTTCCCTCCTTCCTCCCTTCCTTCCTTCCTTCCTTCCTTCCTTCCTCTTTTCTCTCTTCTTTTTTTCTCCAAGTTTGTTGAAGTTTTTGTCACCTCCTTTGGACCTATTGTTTTGTCGCTCTTTCTAAGTTGTTAATACTATCTTCCACCTAAATTTTTACGTTTTTGTTGCCTATCTTCATTAATATTTAAATGTTTTTCAGTTACATGTTGTTTAATAAATCTATCGCTGGTCCCCCCTGACCCCCTGAGTACATGGCTTAAAAACACAATTCACATGGGGTACATTATTGAAATAAGATTGAGAACCGCTGGTCTACAGGACAAAGGAACATTCAGCAGTTTAGTATTTCACTTGCATGAAGAGACTAAAGAGACTAAAGTTTTAAATAAGAAAGGTCAACTGATGATTTTTAGCGGCCCGGGACTTTCAACATTTGGGGTGCAAGGCACTTTGGTGTTGTCTGTAATCTGTAAGATCGGACGGAGTGCCTCCTTACGATGTAAAAAAAATCATATTTTAGGGGAAAAAAGCAAAGTAAAGTCGAACATTTCAGAGAAAAAAAGTGACAATATTTTGAGAAAAAAGTTATATTTTAAGAAATGTCTGTATTTTGTAAGATCGGGCAGTTAAGTGCTTCTTTAAAGATTATTTTTTGGGGCATTTTTAGGTCTTAACTTTCACAGGACAGATGAAGACATGAAAGGGGAGCAAAGCAAAGGGCCGCAAATCACTGACACAGAGACACAGATACAGGAAGGGTTGGGTACCGTTTGGATTTTTACGATTCCGATGCCAAACCGGTACTTTTTAAACAATTCCGATTCCTAAACCGATTCTTGAAAAACTGAAAAATGACATCAAAGAAAGGCTCTTTTACAGAGTTTTTTTAAATTGAAAATTATTTTTAATTTAACAATACAATAGCATTTTAAAGTACTTTCCCAGAGGGAAAATATGGCATTTTAAAAGTATAGCCTACATTTACGGTAGCTAGCTAACGGTAGACTACAGAGAAAGGGGGATATTTTTACGTCCGTTTCGGAGCGAAAGAGGGAAAATATTTCAGTCGACACATTTGCGTTCTAATCTGGTCTGATTCCTACCAGTTGCATAGGAACCGGTTGCGTACCAGTGGTTCCCAACCTTTTTTCCTTGGCGTCCCCCCTACTCATGTCTAAGAAAAGCTGAGCCCCGAAACCAAAGTTGAGGTAACTCTCGAGATAGAGCCTTACTTTCTTTTTTGATACAGAGCAGTTATCATCACTGTTACATTTCTCCACCATGTTTCATTCATAAAATAGTGATGCCATGGCGGCAGGAAAAACGAGGATGATAGCAACTAGCAGCTAGCAGCTAACAGCTAGCAGCTAACAGCTAGCAGCTAGCAGCTGACCTGATGACAGCAAGGGTTCCAGGTTAAGAGGGTCCCAGGTTAACCCAGGTTAAGAGGTCCCGGAGGTTTGGCCTTCTAAGTAGCCTGCCTACAACTTTTGTACACATTATATATTCTAGTGTATTATCATAATTTGTTTAACGTGTGCAAATATATTTTTTTTACTTCAACCTCAAACCAAAGACTTGCGCCCCCCCTGTGATCTTCGCTCGGCATTAAGTTGTGTATTGTTTTATGAGTTGCGAACACTTATTTGCACCGTACTCTTTAAAGGCCGACATGGGAGCCGTGTTCTCACCGTGACCAGGTTGATGAGCGCCACGGCGTTGTAGTGGATGCCCCACAGCGTCATGACGCCCACGGTGTCCACGATGATCATGATGATGGTGAGCAGGTTGAGCAGACCGGACCGCAGGTCCAGACCCAGCAGCAGGCAGCACACCACGAAGGTCGGCAGCAGACACAGGGAGATGTTGAAGAGGCCCTCCGGCACGATGGTCAGGTACTGCTCGTAAAACACATTCGTTATCCTGGAAGAAGAAGAAGATGAAGGAGGGAAAATATGTTAGTTATCATATTCTACATTTACACATGGCTGGCTATTTTCATAAGACATTTCAACCTCTCCGTTTTCAAAAATAACATCGTGCACAGCTGTCAGTTTTCAGAAAAGTTTTCGTTTACATGTACCCGTGTGTATATATATATATATATATATATATATATATATATACACACACATACACAGTACAGGCCAAAAGTTTGGACACACCTTCTCATTCAATGTGTTTCTTTATTTTCATGACTATTTACATTGTAGATTCTCACTGAAGGCATCGAAACTATGAATGAACACATATGGAATTATGTACTTAACAAGTGCGGTGTGAAATAATTGAAAACATGTCTTAATTTTAGATTCCTCAAAGTAGCCACCCTTTGCTTTTTTATTAATAAGGGAAATAATTCCACTAATTAACCCTGACAAAGCACACCTGTGAAGGTAAAACCATTTCAGGTGACTACCTCATGAAGCTCATTGAGAGAACACCAAGGGTTTGCAGAGTTATCAAAAAAGCAAAGGGTGGCTACTTTGAAGAATCTAAAATATAAGACATGTTTTCAGTTATTTCACACTTTTTTGTTAAGTACATAATTCCATATGTGTTCATTCATAGTTTTGATGCCTTCAGTGAGAATCTACAATGTAAAAAGTCATGAAAATAAAGGAAACACATTGAATGAGAAGGTGTGTCCAAACTTTTGGCCTGTACTGTATATATATATATATATATATATGTATATTATATATGCCGTCAATGCAGCCAAGAGCACGCCAGACCTGTAGGTGGCGGTGTAACGAGAAGCTCAAGCCCACGTTAGCCAATCAGAATCCCCAAAATAGCAACAACAGCAACCAATCACTTCCTCTTACTCTCTCTCTCGGCTGCCTAAAGTTTTTCGAAAGACTCGTTTTCAGAGGCGAATTCTCCGTTTGCGTGTAAACGGAGGGCTCAAACGAAGGGAAATGTCTCCGTTTGTAAAAATAACCACGTACGTTTAAATGGGGCAATAGGCAGGCTGGGGGAACTCACATTAATGTTAAAAAATAAAGTGACATTTTTTTAATAGCTTTATAGAGTAAGATGTAAATTGAAGCAGTATTTTTGTAGTATTTAAAATTTTACTAAATGCACTTGTCTACAGTAAAAACTGGCGGTAAGGCTGTTCTACTTTTCTTAATTTATTTTAACCCTTGTGTTGTCTTCGGGTCAAATTTGACTCGTTTTCAAAGTTTCTTTATCAGAAATATGTTCTGCCGTTCAAAATAATAAAATGTTTTCAGAAGTCTGTGATTATTAGGGTTGGGTATCGTTTGGGTTTTTTACGATATCGGTGCTAAAACGATACTTTTAAAAAGATTTTTTTAAAATATGTATATATATAAAAAAGACAGTCGGCGACATTAAAGAATGGCTTGTTCATTGCTAAGGCCATATGGTCAAAATTAAATGATTTATTAATAATAATAATAATGTCTATAAATAATAGCTTATTTCACCAGTAAATTGCTGTTAAACGACAAAAACGACCACTAGATGGAAAAAGGGTATTTTACAATACCTTTGAATGCACAACGAGGCTGGCGAGTTTCAAGCGAACGCACCGTCTGTTGTTTTTCCAACAACAGCAGCTGCAGACTGTTACATCTCGGTGTTTGAATCCTCTCCAGTGAAATACAGTCACACTGTTTAAAGTTAGCTGTCAGCATTTTAACCATGTTTAATCCAGCTGCTAGCTAACGGTAGGCTAACGTTACCTGCTGTCAGGTGTATTATGCTAACTAGCATCACATGCAGCGATGTTTCGGTTGCCGAAAATCCTCGTTACTATTCGGTCCCATAGATACCGGTTGTTAAGGCACCAGTGCCGTATTAGCACTGCAACCCTGGTGATAATCCATCAACATATATTCATCTGATCTTCACTATAGTGAAAATAATTCATAATTTCTGCCTGTTTTACTCCAAAATAAGGTATAATTTCATGTTCAGTAAATGTGGTTTATTGACCATAAATAAAAAAATAAAAAATAAGTGTAAAACTATTGGTAATAAATTGGCTAGAAGCTAACCCTAACCCACAATAGATTTGGGTGACAATGTATTTTATACTTTATAAAAAGGCAAAACAGAGCAGGAGTTAATGTTGTTGGAGGACGACAGGTGCACGGTCGACAGGAAGACAACACAAGGGTTAAAATCGTTTGAAAGAAAGATTTCATTTCATAAATGAAAGTACATACGTGTAAGGGAAGACTTCGAAGTCCGGCGAGGTGCCGGATATACTCCTCATGGTCTTGGTGATGTTGAGTGCGAGCTCTCTGGCCTTCAGCAGCGCGGCCGTGAACTCCTGAGAGTTGGTGAGAGGCGTGTGGTACGCCATGAAGCGAGACGCTGAAACACAGGGACGACAAGTTCACTTATTGATATTATCAAGACCTCTGCCTGCTCGGAGATAGTCCAGATCAGTCATTCCCAAACTGTGGTCCGTGGACCACTAGTGGTTTGTGAGGCCCAGTGTTGGGAAAGTTCACTTTCTACACAAATTAGTTCAAAGTTCAGTTCACACATTTTAAAATGAACTAATTCAGTTCATAGTTCATACTTCAAAATTTCGAACAAAGTTCACAGTTCCAAAAATGAACTTAGTTCATAGTTCCTTTTGTCCATATGGTGCTTTAGTCCAACGTGCCGTTTCAGGTCTGCTGTGGATGTGTGTGTGTGTGTAGTTTTCTGTGGATGTGACTGAAGTACCAGATTTTCTTTTTGAAAGCTGGCGGGCAAAGTTTGCCCAGAAATGTCAGATTTTTCCATCCACAGCAACCTCGTCATAAAACTGGTTTAAATGATCATACGAAGCCTGTCGCTGCTACGTCACCCAGATCGTTGCTCTGATTGGTTGAAGGACTATCCAATTGCGCCCAGAGGCATTTGAGCGGCATCCGTTGGTGACGCCCCTTTGGAAATGAGCTGTGAATGAAGCTTGACCAGGCTAGGTTGCTGTGAGTCGGCTGGGTGGCAGCTAAATTCTACGATGGCTAAGAAACTCTTTTGCTGACTTTTTTAGGGATTTATGTTGACCGAACTGTACGGGAGAAAGCTATATGAGACATGCAATAATACAAAGTTAATTGACTTTTTTTTCGCTAAATAAAAGCATGTCAATAAACTCAACGTGTCTGGCCCTTATTGTGATCCTCATTTCCAGTGTGGCCCTCAGTGTCATTGAGGTTGACACCCCTGGTCCGGATCAACACAAGTACATTTAGCTAGCGAGCTACACGCTGAAAATACCAAGTTATGAAGAAGATGTGGACGATACAACGAGGCAGGTTGCTCGGTTCTTTCAGGGAACGATTGTTAAGATTTATGAAGAATATGTTTAGGCAACCCTCTCCTTGAACCATCACCTTATCGTGGTGGAGAGGTTTGTGTGTCTCTGTGAACCTGAGGGCTGTGTTGTCTGGAGCTTTGTGCTCCTGGTAGGGTCTCCCAAGGCAAAGTGGTCTCAGGTGAGGGGCCAGACAAAGAATGGTTCAAAAACCCCAATGGAAAAACAAGGTAGAAATGGAGTGACCCTGCCCGGAGGAAGCCCGGGACCCCCGTCTGGAGCCAGGCCCAGACGGCGGGCTCGTCGGCGAGCGCCTGGTGGCCGGGTTTGCCACGGAGCCCGGCCGGGCACAGCCCGAACAAGCTACGTGGCTCCCATCTCTCCAGCCCATGGGCCCACCACCTGTGGGAGGAACCGCTGGGGTCGGGTGCGCTGCCACATGGGTGGCAGTGAAGGTCAGGGGCCTCGACGGACCAGACCCGGGCAGCAGACGCTGGCTCTGGGGACGTGGAACGTCACCTCTCTGTGGGGGAGAGCCGGAACTGGTGCGGGAGGTGGAGCGCTACCGGTTAGATCTGGTGGGGCTTACCTCTACGCACGGTCTCGGTTCTGGAACCGTACTCCTGGCGCCGAAAAGGAGCCAGTTGAGGTGGTTCGGGCATCTGGTAAGGATGCCCCCTGGGCGCCTCCCTAGGGAGGTGTTCCAGGCACGTCCAGCTGGGAGGAGGCCTCGGGGAAGACCCAGGACTAGGTGGAGGGATTATATCTCCAACCTGGCCTGGGAACGCCTCGGGATCCCCCAGTCGGAGCTGGTTAATGTTGCTCGGGAAAGGGAAGTTTTGGGGTCCCCTGCTGGAGCTGCTCCCCCCGCGACCCGACACCGGATAAGCGGACGAAGATGGATGGATGGATGGATGTTTAGGCAACATGACATCATGACTTCACATAAACATACACGGCCACTTTCTAAAGCTAAGTGGCGTGTTATCTGTACGCATTTTGAGCTGTCCGCATAGATGTCTACGCTGTATACAGTGGACGTAAACATACACGCCACTTGGCGTGTTATCGCGAGAAGAAAGCTAAGGTTGGGTTTAGGAAACGTGACCCCCCCCTCCCAACCAACCTCCCTACGCAGATTTTCGCCCTTTCATACTACTCTCTACGGCGGAAATTCACACGCAATCACAAGGTAATGTAAGTCAATGGAGGCCAAATGGCGTTGATACACATGCTAAAAAGTGATTATGCATCTTGATAACACGCCAATAATGACATACGAATTGGCGTGTCATACATACGGCACTTCATGACATCAGTCTGGTTTAGGTCATGTCCTCTCTAACTGGGAGGTTTTGGGACTGATTGGTGGGATTGCTGTGGACGAAGTACACACAGAGATACACTGGTAAGAGCCAATGAGGTTTAACCATGTATCAGCTAATTTAAATATCTCACGTTACTGTATTGTGTCAACAGTTAACTTCATTTAATATTGGATGAGGAGTTTTCTTTTGCGGGGTGTGAATGTTCCACCAAAACAAGTTCCTTCCTGAGACTATTTAGCAGAGGCACCGTCGTTCAGCGCCACCCAAGACCGTTGTGATTGGTTTAAAGAAACGCAAACAACCCAGAGAGTTTAGTCTCCTATCCCAGAATGCATCTGTGGTGTAGCCAGACCTTCCTCTGCAGCGCTGTGGAGATAGAGCTGGCACTGGGAGACTATAATGAAGTTGACCTTTTGGATATAAAATGCCATCACTTCATTTTATCCTGTTAGACTTTTGTGTGAAGTTTTGTCATAATTAGCAGGAAATGTTAAGTTGTGGCCAAAATCAATATTTCTGTGTGTATTTGTGTGTATTGTGTATTTCTGTGTGTATTTCTGTGTGTATTTCCGTGTGTATTGTGTATTTGTTTGTGTATTGTGTATTTCTGTGTGTATTGTGTATTTCTGTGTGTATTTCTGTGTGTATTTCCGTGTGTATTGTGTATTTGTGTGTGTATTGTGTATTTGTGTGTCTATTTGTGTGTGTATTGTGTATTTGTGTGTGTATTTGTGTGTGTATTTATGTGTGTATTTTTGTGTGTATTTGTGTGTATTCTGTATTGCTGTGTATTTCTGTGTGTATTTTTGTGTGTATTGTGTATTTCTGTGTGTATTGTGTATTTCTGTGTGTATTTCTGTGTGTATTTCTGTGTGTTTTGTGTATTTCTGTGTGGATTGTGTATTTCTGTGTGGATTGTGTATTTGTGTGTATTGTGTATTTGTGTGTGTATTGTGTATTTGTGTGTGTATTTGTGTGTGTATTGTGTATTTGTGTGTGTATTTGTGTGTGTATTGTGTTTTTTTCTCCTATCCCAGTCCCAGAATGCATCTGTGGTGTAGCCAGACCTTCCTCTGCAGCGCTGTGGAGATAGAGCTGGACATGTGAGACTAGCTTGGAGAGGACTTACCTATAATTTCTCCGCTCTCATCTCGTACGACAGCTGTGTCGTAGGCGCCGAGACCGCTGTTAATACACAACAGAGACATCACACAGTGAGAATGTTGTTTTGTGTTGTGATATCTTGCTGTTTGCACATGTCACGTGCTGCTACCGTACGGTACGCACCCTTTGGGGCACTGCAGGTCCGGCCTGTTCCCCAGGAAGTCAGGGAGGAAGTGGTTGAATTTTTCCGTACTTGGCCTGAGGACGCCGTCTGAAGGAAACGGCATACACTTTCGGAAACATCGGAAGTCAGCTGTTGAGAGAGCGAAGCAGAGTAGGTGTGTTAATATAAAGATTTGTCTTCAGACACAGTGCTTTACATATGCATAAACATCAGGGATGCACCGAATTCAGGATTGGGCTTCAGATTGGGCTGAATATTGAGCTTTTTGACGGGGTTGGGTTTCTGCTGAACCTTAGAATTTGTTCCCAGGGAACCTACGCTTGCACTCGGCACGCTACGCTGGTCGCCGTAGTGACGGCACCGTTGATTATGGGAAGGTGTTTACGTAGGTGGAGCGTTCAATGCAGCAGGCTGTGAGAAAGTGGACATGGATCTGGTGAGCAGTAGGCTGTGAGGAAGTGGACATGGATCTGGTGAGCAGTAAGCTGTGAGGAAGTGGACATGGAACTGGTGAGCAGAACAAGTGTTGTTTGGCAGAACTTTCAGTCAAAAGAAGACCATTCAAGTCCAGCTACATGTTCAATCTGTTCAATGCTGATTGGTCTGGTGGTGGCGAGGACCCTAAACTATACACAACATGGCTGCTGTTACAACATCTGGTCTGAAACATCCGAAAGAATACGAGTTGTGCATGAAGGAATCTCCAGACAGCAGCCAGAATGCAGCAACTTCAGGTACGGCAAAGGAAGGACAGTCCCTGTTTACTTCATTCATGTGTTTACTGGGTTCATGGACTGAGGATGGGAGGAGTAGGCAGCACAATCTCAACCAGGGGATTCAGGATTCGGCTGAACCCCAAAAATCTGGATTTGGTGAATCATATCATAAAAATATGACAGGTCATGAAACAAAAACAATATATTTAAGACTGTGGAAGCATAGAAGTGTAGGAATGACCATCTCTCACACCTGAATGTTCATGTTTTGATACGTTCGTTAAGTTTTCGTTTGGTTTCACGTTTTGCAATTATGCGAGTGAACTAAAGAACTTCACATGACGTACTTGCGTCCTATTGTTGTCATGTATGCGGGCTGCGCCGTCTTCCTGTACTTTGACATTGATTGTTGTGTAAATGGACGTGCGTCTGACAGCAGTGTGATGTCACTTCGGCGAGAGTAAATTCCACTGGATGTCCCTCCTTTTGTCTCTGTGTTGGCGTTCTAACCTCCGGTGGATTTGTGAGGACTATGGTTAACTTCTCCTCAGATCTCTGCAGGGTAAATCCAGACAGCTAGCTAGACTATCTGTCCAATCTGAGTTTTCTGTTGCACGACTAATGCCTGGCTCACACTACAGGAGTTTTAGGCCGATTTATGCCCGATTTACCCCTCCCGAGAATCTGAGAAAAAATCTTGTCGAGGACCTCGATTGGTTCCGATGTTCGGTGCAGATTATCTGGTAATGTGAGGCGTTCACAGATTGAATCTTGCACTTCCTGATCTGCTCGCAGACACATCGGGGCCGCCCCGATAATATCAAACATGTTGGATATCTAGGATTATAATCGGGCGTGAAACGACTATGATTACGTCAGTACTTCCACAATAGCCAATGAGAGACAGGTCTGCAAGGAGACAGAAGTGATGGAAACTTTTGAAAATGTCCGTGAAAGCAGCTGCAGTACGGATCAACGGTGGACAACTGAGTTGGAAGAAAGGATGGTGGAGATGTGGCAACAGCACGAGTGGCTGTTTAATGTCTCATCAAAAGAATATCATAATGGGAATGAGAAAGAGAAGAGCTGGGGACAGATCGCTTCAGATTTGGACCGTACTGGGTGAGTGTACAAAGTTGCTAGCGCACTAGCTAGCAAATGTAAACATTAGATCTAGGTCAATGATCATCTGCTACATTCAGGTCTAACAAAAGATGCATTGCACATAGTTTGTTTGAATAATATTACTAATATTTAATGATATTAGTTCAGCTGAATTTAGAGAGGAAACAGTGTATGTGACTACAGCAAGTTGCCGTGACACAGTATCCATTTTGTTTACATGCGCTTCCCCGTGAGATCGCGTCACGTGAGGTGCTAAATCTGGCAAGATAATCTTAAGAATATCTTGTAGTGTGTGATGCCCCACTATTTTCAAATCTTGTAGTGTGAGCATGTTTAAGATTTGAGGGAAGAAAATCTGCAAAGATTCTCCTCAAGTGTGTGCTGCAACCAGATTTCAAAATCGATTAGGATTTTAAAACTCCTGTAGTGTGATCCAGGCCTAAAACTACTTTTGAACGTCCACATGTTCCACCAAAACAAGTTCCTTCCTGAGACTATTTAGCAGAGGCACCGTGGCTCCGTCCGGAGCTTAGCCCGCCCAAGACGATTGTGATTGGTTTAAAGAAATGCCAATAAACCAGAGCACGTTTTTCTCCCATCCAGGAATGCTGTGTGGACTAGTCAGACCGCAGAGCTGTTCTGAAAGTCCGAACCATCTAAACAAAATGCTTTCACACTGGAAATGAACTGGACCATGGTTCAGTTTGATCCTGTACCAAGACTACCTCTTTTCCGTCGTACCAAATGTTGGCTGTTTGGTCTGGGGGAGCTACCGTGACCCACGGGAGTAAAATTGCGGTACGGGAGTACATTTCACTGTTGGTAACGTGTTAGGGATGGAATAGAGCATAGAAATCAACGGGAGTGCGACGGAGATAAAATAAAAAAATTACGCTGCAATACGGTGACTGCGCCCAAAGATTGCGAGGCATTTCGTTTTAGAAAAGAGAACCACTTACAACTCACAATACGTTGGTTGATTGGCTACGACAAAGCAGCTGCCCTGTTCACAAGCCAATCAATCAGCGTCAGCGACTACACCGAGAGACTAGAGTCGGCAAAATGGATTCTGGAAAGAAGCTGTTGCAATTGCAAGTGTCATCGAAGGACCCCTCAATCCATTTTCAGGAGCTGTGAGAAGATCTCCGTTAAGAATTACGTAATGAAATGGCCTAGGCCTGCAGGTAATGCATGTTACCTATAGGTCTGCAGGTAATGCATTTTACCTAGACCTGCAGGTAATGCATGTTACCTATAGGTCTGCAGGTAATGCATTTTACCTAGACCTGCAGGTAATGCATGTTACCTAGGCCTGCAGGTAATGCATTTTACCTAGACCTGCAGGTAATGCATTTTACCTATAGGTCTGCAGGTAATGCATTTTACCTAGGTCTGCAGGTAATGCATGTTACCTAGGCCTGCAGGTAATGCATGTTACCTATAGGTCTGCAGGTAATGCATTTTACCTAGGTCTGCAGGTAATGCATGTTACCTAGGCCTGCAGGTAATGCATTTTACCTAGACCTGCAGGTAATGCATGTTACCTAGGCCTGCAAGTAATGCATGTTACCTAGGCCTGCAGGTAATGCATTTTACCTAGACCTGCAGGTAATGCATATTACCTAGGCCTGCAGGTAATGCATGTTACCTAGGCCTGCAGGTAATGCATTTTACCTAGACCTGCAGGTAATGCATATTACCTAGGCCTGTAGGCAATGCATGTTACCCATAGGTCTGCAGGTAATGCATGTTACCTATAGGCCTGCAGGTAATGCATGTTACCTATAGGCCTGCAGGTAATGCATGTTACCTATAGGCCTGCAGGTAATGCATGTTACCTATAGGCCTGTAGGTAATGCATGTTACCTAGACCTACAGGTAATGCATGTTACCTAAGCCTGCAGGTAACGCATGTTACCTAGGCCTGCAGGTAATGTATGTTACATAGGCCTGCAGGTAATGCATGTTACCTAGGCCTGCAGGTAATGCATATAGTGTAGCCTAAATTTCCGAGGCAACCTCAGTGATTTGATTGCAATTAACCAAACATGCTACAGGGGGGCAACAGAGTCTGAGAACTTTAGATAACATGGTGAAAGAAATGGGAGGGGGACAAGATTCAGGAGTCTTTCTCTCGAGATTTTGCAGGACAGGATTTTTTGGGGGGCGGCAGTCACGTGATCGGGGTAAGACGGGAGTATTTTCGTGGGCTCGGGATGGGATGGTTGATTCCCGCGTCACCCTCTATTTATATATCACACCTGTAACTTTGGTTCGGATAAAACTGAGAAGTGTTTAAGGGCCTTAAATGACTTCAGGGAAAGCCATTTGCAAACAGAATAGTTTTAATGTGGTGATTCTTACGTTCGCTCGCAGGACAAAACTTTCCGTTATTTGAATCGAGGGTGGTGTAGAGACGACAACATCTGGATCCGGGGTTCAGCCAGTCGATGAAATCGTCCACCCAGGAGTTAGCAGGAATAGCCAAGTAGGATCTACACATCATCACATCAGCAGGGGTTAATGGAAGAACACAGAAGACACTCACTACCTTTACATACACATTATATTACAGTTTTTGCCATTATTCCGAAAAAAAACCCCTGTATGGATGTGATTTGATTCCTCTCATTGACTACGTATACATGCACATCATATTCTGGTAATATTCTGAAAAAGACAACCTTCCTCTAAGCTGTTTACATGGCTAATGAAAGAGAATAATGCTCTAATATTCCCGTTTATATTTAGCCGTGTTAACAGGATGTTTCCAGCGTGTTGCAGCGTGTGAACAAAGCGTCTCTCTTTCGTTCCTTCAACCAGCTTCTAGAAAAAGGTCGCCTTATATCCAAAAACCGTGTTGATATCCAAGTCTTTGATTTAAAAGTTTAAAAGTAGCTGTGTTTCTCCTTCTTATCGCGTCTGCAGACAGTTTGCAAACTGTCGGCGGGTTGGTTTGTGTACAGTAAACATAGCAACGCACAGAGCCGACCAAAAAAAACGACAAAAAACGTTTTAAAGTGACAAAGATGGCGGAAAAACACAAAAAAGTGTCAAAAATGTCTGAAAAAGAAAAAAACAAACATCAGAAAGATGTCTTTATTTATCTATAATTTATTGTTTTTTACTGTTTATTTACTTTTTGTTTACTTCTATATTTAGCTAAAAGTTCATTGTTATTGTTCATGTTTTACTGTATTTTCTATACGGTATTTTTTATACTTCTTTGTGTTTTTGTAAGCTGCTGAAAACTGCTGCTGGAAATCTAATTTCCTTGTGGGAGTCATCCCAAAAGAATCAAGAAAGT
Source organism: Perca fluviatilis (assembly GCF_010015445.1). NCBI lineage: Eukaryota > Metazoa > Chordata > Actinopteri > Perciformes > Percidae > Perca > Perca fluviatilis. The sequence goes on along the minus strand of NC_053117.1, from coordinate 41,911,927 downwards.
GAAGTCTAAGTCTAAACAAGTGTAGAATAATGTTCTTACTATTTGCAGATAAATATAATAAGAATGTAAAAGGTTTCCATAAGAGACCAAGCGTGTTTTGGGGTATGCTTATTGCACTGAGTGGCGTTCTGTCATAGACACGGTGATTACAAGTTCTCCGGGCGAGACAGATCTGCATTCCCCGAACAAAGGAAACTCTGACGCACAGAAGGTTTAGCTTAAGCCATAACTGTAGAGTAGTTAAAGGTCATGAGTCGCCAGCAAAGTACATTGAGTAATAATAACAAGGGAAACAGGAACAGAATGTAGCGCTTCGCGTGACAGCAAATGAGGACGAGACATAACACAGAGGCCTCGACCCTGTGTTGTGTGAAGATATGCTGGAGAAGAAGAGGGGGCCCAAGAAAGAAAGGATAAGAGATGAGGGGAAGACTAGATCGGGGCTCAGAAAGGTCTGACAGTCTAGACCACATGTGTCAACGTATTATCAATTTGGGTTCACAATAAATTTTGGCCCACCTAGTTTTGCTCCACACCAAAAACACAGGAAAGTCTTTTTTAGACTGCAATTACCTGACATGCAAAGCAGAATTTGGGCAGATTTGCCGACTTTGAGACTCAGAAATTCCCCCAGAAGCAGAGAGAGAGTTTTCATATTCAGGCTGAGAAACTGGTTGTTGTTAAAAAAAAGTATAATTGTTTTGTATATAATTTATAATTTGCTAAATTCTAAGGAACTCTTTTGATGACTTTTGTAGGGCTTCATGTCAACAAAAATGTCGTAAAAAGCAACAAATTTATAGAAAGGTGACAAATGTCTGAGAAAGCCACAAAAAAGTCACAACAAAAATGAGGAAAAAAGCTACCAAAATGTTAAAAAAAAAGTGACATGCAGTAACAAAAGTACGTCAATAAACTCTATACATGTATGGCCCTTGGTGTGATTTTTCCAGTGAGGCCCTCTGGGAAAATGAGTTTGACCCCCCCTGCTCTAGAGATATGTGGACCGGCTCCAGATTTTTGTCTGGTGCTAGGGAAACTCTGATGCTTGACTAATTAAACAAATGTATTTGACTTCATCTTATCCTCTATTTGGCTCTTCCTTAGCAGCAATGTAATACCCATTTAACGAATGCGAGGGGGTATATAGGTCTTTTATTGGAGTCAGACATATTGTCCCCAAAGGTGGGGGAAACAGAGGAGAAAAAACCCCAACACAAAAACTAAACTCTCCCAGAAAGCTTTTTAGATTTGAGTAGATTTAGTTTTAGTCTTAAATCTTTGACTTCCGTACGATACTGTAACTCTGAGAAGAACTCGGCTGTGTGCCAGAAAGCAACCGATAATGCTAACGATATATAATCCTTATCTCCAGGAAATGTGTGTTGTAAATTAAAATCCCCCTAACTGTCCCGACCCCTTTGAGTCCTCTATAGCTGATAAAGACATATACTATCCTGCAGGATAAGGTTTTATTGCTCCTATTAATCAGCGTGTTCGTAAGCAGCCGGTGATTAACAGGGAAGTATTGGGTGTTTGCTCTCTACGCCAGGCCCGTTATCGACGACTCATGCAACCCAGTTCATCATTAACTCGTCTGATTGGTTAGTATGTTAGCGGTTGCTACAACGATATCAGCAGGTTCAAGGATCTGTCAATGAGAAATAATAATCTGAAGGCCAAACAGAAAAACACTGAACCGAGCAGAGGAACCGGCTCTATCAGCTTAGGCAAAAAAAACATGTTTTTTAAAGGATAAAGTCGACATTTTTCAAACTGGACCATGTTTTACAATGTTTTCGTATCCAAATGACTGATAGAAACAACAATCTTTGAAATTGCTCCAGGATTAAGAAAGATATGTGGCGAAACAAGCTGTTGAAACAGCCCCAAAATCCCCATCACCAAACCCACCAGACTCCATGTAAATAATCAGGACTTTTAGCGTGTATAGAGCCAGCATATCTCCACCAGACTCCATGTAAATAATCAGGACTTTTAGCGTGTATAGAGCCAGCATATCTCCACCAGACTCCATGTAAATAATCAGGACTTTTAGCGTGTATAGAGCCAGCATATTTCCACCAGACTCCATGTAAATAATCATACTAATAATCTGAGTCTGTCTGCGGCAACAACAGAACTTTTAGTGGATGCTATGTGAAGATTTGTCCATTAACTTTAACATTGCAGCTTGTTTTCTTGCTTAATACTGGTACAATGTCAAAGATTGTTGTTCCCATCAGTCACTTAGACACAAACAACATGGGAAAACAGGGTCCAGGTTAAGGTACAAAAGTCGCGTCTGAAAGACTTTATGAGACGTTCTTGTGTCCAGATTATGACAATTAAGGAACTCACAGTTCAGGGTGGTTGGTGGCGTACTGGATCTTCTGGGTTAGTGAGAACTGATCGCAGCCCGTGCTGGAGCAGACTGCGTTCATGCCTTCCACGGTGGTGAAGTTGAAGCCTCTTTTAGTCACAAAATAAACAGGGACTCCCACTTCAAAGTACTTGTAGAGATAGTGGAAATAGTCCAACATGTAGGAGCCCTGCAGAGAAATCAGAACAATGTTTGTCAGGTTACGTTGGGAGAGCAGTGAGCAGGCTGTGCTTTCTATTTGGGACGATAGATAGATAGATAGATAGATAGATAGATAGATAGATAGATAGATAGATAGATAGATAGATAGATAGATAGATAGATAGATAGATAGAGAGATAGATAGAGAGAGAGGGAGAGATAGATAGATACTTTATTGATCCCCAAGGGGAAATTAAAGGTCCCAGTACCTTACAGACATCACACACAACATACATCATAAACAGGATGATAGGGCAAGTAAGGTGCTCTATGAGAGTTTGTGTCATGGTGGTAGGTATATATAAATATATATATATATATATATATATATATATATATATACTAAACAGTTGAATATGTAGGCGTCACGTCATTGAGGCGTTTATATATTATATTTATGTAGAAGTAGAGCTGACCTGAGACCTTTATATATTATATTATATTTATGTAGAAGTAGAGCTGATCTGAGGCCTTTATATATTATATTATATTTATGTAAAAGTAGAGCTGACCTGAGACATTTATATATTATATTATATTTATGTAAAAGTAGAGCTGACCTGAGACATTTATATATTATATTATATTATATTTATGTAGAAGTAGAGCTGACCTGAGGCCGTTATATATATTATATTATATGTAGAAGTAAAGCTGACCTGAGACCTTTATATATTATATTATATTATATTTATGTAGAAGTAGAGCTGACCTGAGATCTTCATATATTATATTATATTTATGTAGAAGTAGAGCTGACCTGAGATCTTCATATATTATATTATATGTATGTAGAAGTAGAGCTGACCTGAGACCTTTATATATTATATTATATTTATGTAGAAGTAGAGCTGACCTGAGACCTTCATATATTATATTATATGTATGTAGAAGTAGAGCTGACCTGAGACCTTTATATATTATATTATATTATATTTATGTAGAAGCAGAGCTGACCTGAGACCTTCATATATTATATTATATTTATGTAGAAGTAGAGCTGACCTGAGACCTTCATATATTATATTATATGTATGTAGAAGTAGGGCTGACCTGAGGCATAGCCAGCTCCTGATCCAGACCCACGGTCACGTTAAACATCAGGAACACAGATCCACACAGCATGAAGATGAAGACCACCATCTGATAGAGAAGACAGTTAGAGGGTCTCTGGGTAGGATTATAAGCCACCTATAGGACCTGTACCTAGTTAATATGTTTATGTGTCTGAGGGACTGATGGGAACAACAGTCTTTGAAATCGGTCCAGTATTAAACGAGATAAACAGATGTTTAGTAGCAGTCAGAGTCCACTAAAACTTGTGTTGTTGCCGCTGACAGACTCCGATTATTAATCTAGGTGTGTGACAACATTATGGAAAGGATCCCTACAGAGAAAGACCTTTTAGTTAAAGAGTAAGATCCTTTTACTTTAACATGAAACAGCCCTGAAATCACCATCACCAAACTCCACCAGACTCCATGTAAATAATCAGGACTTTTATTATCGTAAAACACACTTCATTCAAAGTGGACAGAAACTAAATAAAACTACCAAAAGCCGTCTTAGTTCATCTTTCCACTGTTCCAACAATCACCACTCTGGTTTGGTTGAAATAAACCCTTAATTCACCCATTTACATGTGGAGATATGCTGGCTCTATACACGCTAAAAGTCCTGATTATTTACATGGAGTCTGGTGGAGATATGCTGGCTCTATACACGCTAAAAGTCCTGATTATTTACATGGAGTCTGGTGGAGATATGCTGGCTCTATACACGCTAAAAGTCCTGATTATTTACATGGAGTCTGGTGGAGATATGCTGGCTCTATACACGCTAAAAGTCCTGATTATTTACATGGAGTCTGGTGGAGATATGCTGGCTCTATACACGCTAAAAGTCCTGATTATTTACATGGAGTCTGGTGGAGATGTGCTGGCTCTATACACGCTAAAAGTCCTGATTATTTACATGGAGTCTGGTGGAGATATGCTGGCTCTATACACGCTAAAAGTCCTGATTATTTACATGGAGTCTGGTGGAGATATGCTGGCTCTATACACGCTAAAAGTCCTGATTATTTACATGGAGTCTGGTGGAGTTTGGTGATGGTGATTTCGGGGCTGTTTCATGTTAAACTAAAAGGATCTTACTCTTTAACTAAAAGGTCTATCTCTGTAGGGATCCATCCCATAATGTTGTCAGACACTTAGAGTAATAATCTGAGTCTGTCAGCAGCAACAACAGAACTTTTAGTGTTAGTTCCCATCAGTCACTTAGATGCAAAAACATGGGAAAACAGGGTCCAGGTTGAATGTCTCATGTATGTTTACCACTATGATCCTGGTGTAGCTGTGCAGCAGAACTGGGGCGTAGTATTTTCTCATGAAGGGCAGCAGGAAGCCCTCGTTTGGTTCGTTGGACCGCGGGGTCGACACGGTGACGCAGCACGCCAGCTCACAGCGGTTGTTGTCTTGGCGACGGGCGTCCAGCGACAGCAGCGCCACAAAGGCTGTCATCTGGAGGATGAAGTCCATGAGCACGGCCAGAGCAGCGTACAGAGCAAAGGAGCGCACTGCTGGCATGGTGGACAGGGCGCCTGTGGGGGGGGGCAGAACACACACACAGGTAGAGAAAAAAGATCATGGGTTAGGTTAAAACACTCCCGGGACATGAACCCTGTTTCCTGGGTGAAAGTCTTGTGTTTTCTCCTTATCTTCTTCAGGACATGAACACCTGTTTCCTGGGTGAAAGTCTTGTGTTTTCTCCTTAACTTCTCCAGGACATGAACACCTGTTTCCTGGGTGAAAGTCTTGTGTTTTCTCCTTAACTTCTTCAGGACATGAACACCTGTTTCCTGGGTGAAAGTCTTGTGTTTTCTCCTTAACTTCTTCCAGGACATGAACACCTGTTTCCTGGGTGAAAGTCTTGTGTTTTCTCCTTAACTTCTCCAGGACATGAACCCTGTTTCCTGGGTGAAAGTCTTGTGTTTTCTCCTTAACTTCTTCCAGGACATGAACACCTGTTTCCTGGTGGAAGTCTTGTGTTTTCTCCTTAACTTCTTCCAGGACATGAACACCTGTTTCCTGGGTGAAAGTCTTGTGTTTTCTCCTTTAGTTCTTCAGGACATGAACACCTGTTTTCTGGGTGAAAGTCTTGTGTTTTCTCCTTAACTTCTTCAGGACATCAACACCTGTTTCCCTGTGTTTTATGAGCCAAAAACCTGCCTGCAAAAACCTGTGCAGCTACAAACCAAAAACAAAGACTGAATGACAGCTCAGCTCTTATATACTAGCTGATATGTCAGTGTACCTGCTGCACTTTGCTTGTGTAATGTTTGCAAAAGTTCCTACCTAGAAAGAAGCAGATGGACTCGGAGAGACTGCACAGGAGCATGCTGGGAGCTACGTTTCCAAGTACACGACCAATGTGTTCCTCTCTCTTCTCTCCGGGCCTCCGCACGTCTCTCTGCAAACAAAAGGAACGAGTCAGTCCTTCCAGAAAAATGCGTAGTTGTTTTGTGATTGTTGTGGGCAAAAATCCTTGATTATGAGGATTGGAAAATGGATGGAATATGCTCTATATGATATTTATGCAGTTTTATGTGATGAAATTGTGGGAATTTGCAAAAACTGCGGTTTGATGAAAAAGAGAAAAAAAAGTGATCCCCCATCACCCTGCTTTTCGATGATGGCAACAGGGGAAAATGGCTGCTCTTGTGTGAAGTAAATGCAACATTTTTAAACTTTCTGCGTAGATATATTATGGGACTTTTTTGCAACGAAAATGCGGGGATTATGAAATCATGCAAGCCCTGCATATTTTGCGCGGAAATCGGCAATTTATGCGGTGAAAGTGTGACGAATTATGAGATCGCATGATCACGTTTTTCTGGAGGGACTGACGAGTACGGTTACATCAGGCCGCCAAGAAGTGCTCTAAGTTTTCAAGCAAATTGAACATACAGTTCAATTTACAGATAGATACAGTACAGTACATACATACAGTCAAATTACAACTTCCAGGTCCGTAATGTGATACCCTCTGGCCCAAAAAGACTTCTCCCTCAGATTTACATGGAGAACATTTGAAATCGGTGGAAACGTTTATTTTTTGATTGATTGACAATTAGAGTTGCTTCGTTTCCATACCAGTATCAGAAAGCTTAAAATGCTGTTGTCGATATCTGCGAGTACGTGAGTGTACAAATCGATTCGATACCACGCAACTTATACCTGAAAAAAAACTACTTTGAAGTAGGTTATTTGTGTTCTTTTTCCGTTATGACTGACTGTCAAACTAGACAAAAATAAACGTTTTATGGCGTTGTGTTTGTTCATGTTTTACATAGTGTGGGGGTGGCGCAGTGGATCTAACACATGCCTTTGGTGTGGGAGATCTGGGTTCAATTCCCACTGCGATACATCAACCAATGTGTCCCTAAGCAAGGCACTTTGGCCTCCTGCACACTGGCTGCGTGGCGTGAGCGTGGCGTTTTCTATGTCTTTGCACACCAGAAACCTGTCTGACGCGGCGCTGCTGCTGCTAGCCTTGTCTGTACACATGTATGTTTCCCAAAAACATAAATATATACTGATCTGATTACAGCAAAGACAAAGTTGCATTTATGTCAAAACCTCGAGACTTTCAAACATCAACATGTCATTTATTAAATGTATTTGTGTCTAAATGACATATAAACATCTTTTCCTATTCTATTTTGCCTGGAAACGCTTCCAACATGCTCATGTGTGGCGTGAAAAATAGGCGTCGGTCCTATTTCTAGCATGCACGCATTTTTGCCGTGGCTCGAGCGTGTCATGCATGCAGTGTGTAAGCTCTAACCTGTTAAGATGGGAGCCGAAATCAAAACGGACACGCAACGCAGGCAGTGTGTAGGAGGCCGTAACCCCTAATTGCTCCAGAGGCATCAGACCTCTGACATATATAGCAATTGTAAGTTGCTTTGGATTAAAGTGTCAGCTAAATGACACGTAATGGTTTAAAAAGGGTTTAACGGTACTTGGGATCGGCCGATACGCAAGTTCGGGTATGGAAATCGGTATTGGGTAGAAAAAAAAAATGGCTTGTTTCACTGTCAGAATTCAATCCATTCGGCCCGATAACATTTGGAAAGTTTAGAAGAGCCGCACGATTCTGTTTGGGTCTGTTCATCATACATTCATGGGTGACATCCATACACACCTGGTACTCCAGAACGAAGATGAAGATGTTGTCGGCTCCGACGGCGAGCACCAGGAAAGGCACGACCTGCAGAATAACCAGCGAGGACGGGATGCCGATCCAGGAGTAGAAACCCATGGAGGCCAGAACAGAACAGCCCACCACCAGAATCCCGCCCAGACCCACCAGAAACTTAGAGTCCACCTACAGGACGCAGAGAAACAGGCAGTATTTAGATTATTTACTGCAGTACTGGAGTAAATGTACTTAGTTACATTCCACCGCTGGACCAACCCAGTCTCATGGCAGTTCGTGAAATGTTCACGTAATTTAATTTAATCAATTGATTCGTGTACACAGTCACGTTTATCTCGTTTTTTTCGTGATGTTGAGCACGTTTTTTAAACTAATGTATTTCAATGGGAAGCATCTTTCATTATCACAGCACGATTCTTTCTGCTTGTCGGGCTGCAGCAGAGAAGCTGGATACAGCTGTGCTATTATTGGTATTTTTAGCCCTATAACCGCTGTTTTAGCTTACGTTTCCATGGCATGTGGGATAGAAGAACGGGACGGTTGGGTTTAGGTAAAGAAGAACGGGACAGTTGGGTTTAGATAAAGAAGAATGGGACAGTTGGGTTTAGGAAAAGAAGAACGGGACAGTTGGGTTTAGGTAAAGAAGAACGGGACAGTTGGGTTTAGATAAAGAAGAACAGGACAGTTTGAGTTTAGGAAAAGAAGAACAGGACAGTTGGGTTTAGGTAAAGAAGAACGGACAGTTGGGTTTAGGTAAAGAAGAACAGGACAGTTGGGTTTAGGTAAAGAAGAACAGGACAGTTGGGTTTAGGTAAAGAAGAACAGGACAGTTGGGTTTAGGTAAAGAAGAACGGGACAGTTGGGTTTAGGTAAAGAAGAACGGGACAGTTGGGTTTAGATAAAGAAGAACGGGACAGTTGGGTTTAGGTAAAGAAGAACGGGACAGTTGGGTTTAGGTAAAGAAGAACAGGACAGTTGGGTTTAGGTAAAGAAGAACAGGACAGTTGGGTTTAGATAAAGAAGAACAGGACAGTTGGGTTTAGGTAAAGAAGAACGGGACAGTTGGGTTTAGGTATAAAAAGAACAGGACAGTTGGGTTTGGGTATAAGAACGGATCAGGTAATTTAGGTATAAAAGAACAGGACAGTTGGGTTTAGGTAAAGAAGAACAGGACAGTTGGGTTTAGATAAAGAAGAACAGGACAGTTGGGTTTAGATAAAAAAGAACAGGACAGTTGGGTTTACGTAAAGAAGAACGGGACAGTTGGGTTTAGGTAAAGAAGAAGGGTTAGGGTTAACCCTCTCCTGGGTGAATGTCTTGTGTTGTTTGACCCATCCTCTCCCCCAAATAACCTTCCTACGCAGATTTCTGGGCTTTCATAGTACTCACTACCATAGTCGCTCTTAATGCTACGTCATCTTCTCATTGACTTTACATTGGCATTGTTTTCCAAAGAATCATGCTGTGATCACGAAAGATGCTTCCCATTGAAATACATTAGTTTAAAAAACGTGCTGACCACCATGAAAAAAACACATAAACGTGTCCGTGTACACAAATCAATAGATTAAATTACCTGAACATTTCACAACCTGCCGTGAGACTGGGCTGGCTGGACAGATGTACATTCACCTCAGTGATCATTTTGTGTAGCATATCTTTCTGTGTTGTATAACTTCAGGGCCAATAAAGCAATGTAATCAATCTTTACAGCTGACGCAGACTGCAGTCTCCTTATCATGAATGTAATAAGTGCTGTTTCATCAGGTTTACTTTCTTGATGGAGGCCCACGGTATCGCAGGCACATGTTGTATACATGTGTATTTATTCATAGTAAAACGTGACATTGCAACAGCTCAACAGTCATCAGGCGCCACGATGGCCCCCAGCGTCGACTTCAAAGCACCTAACCCTTACCCTTGCCTAATCCTAGTGCCTTCCATGCAGCGCTGCCTGGAAGACGACATTGGGGGCTTAAAACAACAAACACCCATCAGGCGTGACGATGCTAAGAGCTAAATGCAAACATTAGTCTGAATCAACGGAAGTACATTCCCAGGATAAAGCCTCACATCCGGCACGTTTGTCCCTCACCTTCCTTTGCTCCGAGAAACAACAACAAATTTCAAGCTAGTAAACTGCACGCTGAAATAGTTTAGAAGACTTTTGGGACTGATTGGTGGGATTGCTGTGGACGAAGTACACACAGAGATGCACTGGTAAGAGCCAATGAGGTGTAACCATGTATCAGCTAATTTAAATAGCTCACATTACTGTGTTGTGTCAACAGTTAATTTAATATTGGATGAGGATTTCTATTTTGCGGGGTGCAAATGTTCCACCAGAACAAGTTCCTTCCTGAGACTATTTAGCAGAGCCACCGTTGCTGTGTGTGTGTGTATGTGTGTGTGTGTGTGTGTGTGTGTGTGTGTGCGTGTGTGTGTCTGAGACTATTTAGCAGAGCCACCATCGTTGCGTCCAGAGTTCAGTGCCGCCCAAGACCGTTGGGATTGGTTTAAAGAAATGCAAACAACCCAGAGATTTCTTTTCCACCTATCCCAGAATGCATCTGTGGTGTAGCCGGACCAAAGTATTAAACAGTAGCCACACTTTTGTAGGCTTCATCCTAAGGGGAGCAGGAACGTCTAAATGGCAATCCGTCCAATAATTGTTGACTAGTCTGGGCCCAAGTCGTGCCAACGACTAAGTGCAAGAGATTAAAGAAACTGAGTAGAGTGATAATTATAATTAAGGTTATGTCTTACCAGTATGCGTTTCCAGGAAGAGTACTCCCCCAGCGCCACCGCGATGTAAACAAAGATGACAGCATAGCTGATCATGAAGATAGGGATGTCTTCTGCTGTTGTCCGATTAATCTCATCCTCCAGAGATCTCTGTAGACCGATGGGAGGCCAGAGAGAAGGAAAGGGTTAGGGCAGGGGTGTCAAACTCATTTTCACTAAGGCTGAATGCACACTGGCTGCGTTGCGTTTCTGTTGATTGTCAGCTGCGTGGCAGCTGCTTGGCGTTTTCTGTCTTTGCAAACCAGAAACGTGTCTGACATGGCGCTGCTGCTGCTGCTGCTAGCCTTGTCTGTACACATGTATGTTTCCCATAAACATATACTGATCTGATTACAGCAAAGACAACGTTGGCAGTATTGACGGCAAAATAGGCTCCAGAATATTTCCTTCTGTACTGACAGGTGCGATATTTAAATTACATTTATATATCTGCATTTATATCAAAACCTCGAGACTTTCAAACATCAACATGTCATTTATTAATATGTATTAGTGTCTAAACAACATATAAACATCTTTTCCTATTCTATTTTGCCTGGAAACGCTTCCAACATGCTGGCGTGTCACGTGAAAAATAGGCGTCGGTCCTATTTCTAGCATGCACGCGTTTTGGCTCGAACCGTGCCTGAGACTTGCGTGTCACGCAGGCAGCATATAAGCCCTAACCGGTTAACATGGGAGCCGAAATAAAAACGGACACGCCACGCAGCTGACACGCTCATGCCATGCAGGCAGTGTGCAGGAGGCCTAAAGGGCCACACTGGAAAATGAAAATCACATCAAGGGCCGGATACTTACTGACAGGCTTTTATTGAGAAAAGTCAAATAGCTTTTACTATATTACTGCATGATGCTTTTTCCGACTTTTGTCGCATTTTTGTCAACATAAAGCCCTACAAAAGTCAGCAAAAAAGTTCCTTGTCCATCATAGAGTTTAGCAAATCAAGCAAATGAAAGATTATATTTTTAAACACACAGCTGACTCCCAGCACCCTGTTTCACAGCCTGAATATAAAAACTATCTGAACATTTTTATATGAAACACACAGGGATCAGATATATGCAAATACCCTAAAAAGGTGAATTTAAGAAGATATGTAGAAATGCCTTTAGACCTCAGAGGGTTATAAAACAGGGATGACTCTGTGTCTATAGGTACACATCTGAATGGACGAATATGACATGCGGAGTTCCCCAAGGCTCCGTTCTGGGTCCTCTTCTGTCTTCTGTTTAACATCTACATACTTCCACTGGCTCAGATTATGGAAAACAACATAATATGTTATCATATTATGCAGACGACATACACATTTACAAAACAAAATAACCATGGGGACTATGGTCCAATGCAAACACATTTTATCGAATTGCGTGCAGTGAGATTTTATAAATGCATTCTTGGTGCCACCCCTCGAATTGGGCCATTTTCGTTACTCATTGCCAGACCCTTAATCTTTCGGGTTTGGGTCTGGATTTCCAGGCTAACAGCCAGAAGCGCCAACAAACAAAGCTGTGTTGATCATCTTTACAACAACCCAACAGAGTTTAAATAGCTGGGTTTCCCTACCGTTCAGTCAGAACTGAAGAAGTCTCTTGGATGAGAGAAGAAATGTTTTCAGAGCAACCTTATCCAAGTCCACTTGCCCTTGATTTTTTAACCTTCCTAGGACTCACATATGGAGACCCAGAATGATCACAGATGTATATTGAGGCCACAAAATGCTATTGCATGCCCAGGAGATACAATTCGTTCCCATGTTTATATTAACCTGTGGCCACTAGATAAGTGTAAATAAGAGCCAATACAATGGACCAGCTTTTCAGTAATGACCCCTCTCTCTCTCTCTCTCTCTCTCTCTCTCTCTCTCTTTCCCCAACCGGTCGCGTCAAATGGCCACCTCTTTCAGAGGTTTCTATCTGTTAAAAGGAAGTTTTTCCTTGCCGCTGTCGCACCAAATGCTTGCACTTGGAGGGAATTGTTGGGTCTCTGTAAATTATAGTGTAGTCTAGACCTACTCTATCTGTAAACTGCCTTAGATAACTCCTGTAATGATTTGACACTATAAATAAAATTGAATTGAATCGAACCTTCCCTCGATAGGGAGCAGGGAGGAAATGAAATATATGACGGATGACGTGCAAGACCTGTGAATGTTCTTGTTATGTCTCTTGAAATATGGATTATATATCACATAGTGATATATTATCCATATTTCTAGCTGTACCTCTGCCATGTACGCAAAGGTGAAGTTGGCGTTCTTCTTGTAGTCCTGGACAATTTTAAGAAACTCCGTCTCCCACTGCATGGCCATTTTGAACTTTGGGTTGTTGCGAGCAAAGTTGTTGAGCGAGAAGGTCAGGATGAAAGCCTCGGCATTGGTGAAGTCGTCATCTGGGAAAAAAGCAAGACGTATGAAGTTCAGAGGGCAACCTTTTTCGTGTTTATTGTTTAGATATTTTGCATTTTATGGTTAAAAGATGGTGCTGGAAGTGACTCACTCTCGTAGCCTCCTACAGCCAGAAAGGGGAAGACGGGAGCTCCGTAATCAGCCATGCAGCTCATGTCTAAACCGGTGATGTCTTTGAAGGACAGGGGAGAGCTAAAGAGAAGAAATGATACAAAAGGAGGTTTTGTTAAACAATACTTAGTCTGGTGCAAAGGAAGTACACGGCCAGGATAAAGCCTGACATCTGTTGAGCCATGCGCCGGAAGTGTGATTCCGTTCTCAAACTTTTCGGGGAACAACAACAACAACCTTCGAGCTAGCGAGCTACCCGCCAAAAATATAAAGTTTGTGGACGGTGCAACAAGACAGACCTACTTGGTTCTTACAGGGAATGATTATAAAGATTTATAAAGAATATGTTAGATAATTTCCTCTCTAACTGGGAGGTTTTATAAAGAATATGTTTAGATAATTTCCTCTCTAACTGGGAGGTTTTATAAAGAATATGTTTAGATAATTTCCTCTCTAACTGGGAGGTTTTATAAAGAATATGTTAGATCATTTCCTCTCTAACTGGGAGGTTTTATAAAGAATATGTTAGATCATTTCCTCTCTAACTGGGAGGTTTATAAAGAATATGTTAGGTCATTTCCTCTCTAACTGGGAGGTTTATAAAGAATATGTTAGATCATCTCCTCTCCAACTGGGAGGTTTTATAAAGAATATATTAGATAATTTCCTCTCTAACTGGGAGGTTTTATAAAGAATATGTTGAGATCATTTCCTCTCTAACTGGGAGGTTTTATAAAGAATATGTTAGATCATCTCGTCTCTAACTGGGAGGTTTTATAAAGAATATGTTGAGATCATTTCCTCTCTAACTGGGAGGTTTTATAAACAATATGTTAGATCATTTCCTCTCTAACTGGGAGGTTTTATAAAGAATATGTTTAGATCATTTCCTCTAACTTTTTTCAAAGTTTGTTGCTTTTTGGAATTTCTTTGTCCCTTTCGTCGCCCTAGTGTTGCCTTCCTTCTTTCTACTGTTATTTTTCAAAGTTTTTATTACTATTTTCGACCTATTCTTGCCTTCCTTCCTTCTTTCTACCATCTTTTTCCAGGTTTCTTTCTCATTTTACCATCATCATTTAAATGTTTTCCAGGTACAAGGCTGTGGTTTAGTAAATCTATCGCTGACATCGCTGTATTCTTCCTCTTTATAGAAACTTGTTAGGGGGCACATGGCTTAAAAACAACTCTTCAAAGGGGGAACAATATTGTAAAAAGCTTGAGAACCACTGATCTAGAATGTGGTTTAGCTTTGGATCCTTACTTGAGGCAGTAGATTAAATGGTCCCTCCAGTCCACCTCTGCAGTCACTCCCAGCTGCGTCACGTTCTTCTTGTCGTTGATGTTGTACAGGCTGTTCTGGAAGTACTGCGGCAAGCTGTTGACTGCACAGTCCGTCACTGAGGGGTTGGACGGGTTCAGCGGCGCAAAACACACATCCTTCAGACTCACTGTTCTGTTCAGATCCTCAGACCAGAACTCAATGTCCTATAGGAAGAAAACGGCAATGAAGCAAATCTTCTATCACTAATATTCCAACTTATGAATCACTCTAATGCTCCAAATGTTTTATGCTGCTTTTATTAAAAGTGTTTTAACTTGCTGTATTATCTGCTGGTTCAGAAATGCCTCTGAGTCTCAGAAAAAGACAATCAGAAAAACAGTTTTAACTGCCAGCAAGTTACTTGGGATAACACTACTGAGCACTGAACACATTTACAAAGACAGACTGGTGAGAAAGGCCAATAACATTGTATGTGACTACACGCACACCACCTGGCATCACATTTTAAACTACTGCCATCTATGCATCGTTTCTGCCCACAGCTTCTGACCAAGAACAGATCCAAATTGTCTTTCGTACCACAAGCCATAAAAGCCTTAAATCATTCCAAATAAGCTAGATGTCCAGCTGGCCTGACCATACCCAAGGGTGTGTAGTGTATTGTAGTGTGTGATGTATATTCATCATGTTATGTCTGTTGGTGTCTGATGTAAGGACTATTTGTTTGTATCATATGTCTGATGTCTTGTCATAAAGGGCCTTGCGATTGTGCCGCAAACCCAACTGCCCCATGGAGACAATAAAGTTAGCTACTACTACTACTATTCCAGCGATACAGTTTACTCCAGTGCTAGTCTTTAAATCCAAATGATGAGGTACTTGTACTTTACTTGAGGATTTTCTTTTCATGCCACGCAGTGCATTTATATGCAGTTAAAAAAAAAAAATTAAAAGCATTGGGATAAAAATTGCGGGAAGGGAAAAGCATATCCCAGAGAGTGTTTTGTTTTGGATCCTTTCTCAGTAGATCAGGAGATACCTGTTGGGTTGGTTCTTCTTGTCGTGATGTAAAATCTGAAAACAAACAGATGAAAGTGATTGACTTGATTTACCCGGATTCGTGTCTGCAGCTCCAGCAGCTCGATGATGAGATCTTTGGATACGAGCCCGCTGAAGTTCTGCTTTCCGAACAGCAGAGAGTCGTAAACGTGGCCCTTTCTGCCCGGCGCCGTCAGGATCACCTGATTGGTCCTGAAGAACGGGCCGAAGTGCGAGTCGTGGAAGTCTTTCTCCTGGCGAGCGCGGCTGTTGGCCGCCGACCAAAGATCCACCGGGTCAGTGGTCAGTTCGATGGACTTCAGGCCAGCGGAGAAAACAGCTACGACTACCGCCGACACCAGCAGAACCTGGGAGATAAAATATTGACAACAATGTCAACAAAAGAGACACAAACAAGGGCAAAAGCTGCCAAGTTATAAAACTGCGAAACGGACAGAGTCCAAAACAAATTTCCCTTTGGGAACAATAAAGTATATTTTATTATAAAAGACAAAAATGGCGGGAAAAGTAAATAAAAATTGTTAATCACAAAAAAAGGCTGGGAAAAGGGTCCTAAAACGAGACAAAAAACGTCAACAAAAGCAACAAAAATGTTGTAAAAAGCATCAAAAATTTTACTAAAACACTGGAAAAAGTGAATAAAGAGCCAAAAACTTCAAAAAACGACTAAAATGTTGAAAAAAAGCATCTAAAGCGACAAAAAGGGAGGTAAATGTGTATCCCAGAGTAGTGTAACCAGATTTTACTCCAATAAAGTAAATACATATTTTATACTTTTTGTACTTTACATCACACTCCATGTGTACTTGTCTTGATATTATGTCTTATTTGTATTTTTGTATATTATGTCGATATGTGCCTATATGTATATTGTTGTCTCTATTGTACAGTATGTGCCTGTATTACTATTTGTCTATTGAATGTTTACTACTACATGTCTGTTTGTTGGGTTCAGTCCTATTGTCCCACAGCCCTGTGGCTGTGTATACTTGGCCAGTGAATCTGATTTTGATTCTGATTCTCATATTGCACTTTTTTCCGATTCAAAGAAGCGTTGGGTGAAACTAACCGTGAGTGGATACGAGGCCATGAGGGTTCCCCAGTGGCGAAACTCTAAACTCAGGAAAGCTTGAGCCGCCATGCTGTTCCTCTCGGCGCAGGTCACCTCGGACGGGTCGATGATCCTTTGAGTCACATCGTTGCTGTTCTGGTCTTTGCCTTTCCCCTTTCTCTTCCCTTTCTCTTCATCCTTTCTTTTCTGAGACCTCGAAAAGCACGACACGACGAGGTAGAGAAGGAAGCTACACATCAGAACGCACAGTAAGATTATGGAAATAAAGAGGAAACCGTCCATTCCTAAAATTCTGAACGGGCCAGGTGGCATCTCCGGAGGCGGCATCTTCGGACACGACTCCTGGCAGTCCTGGCACGAGCAAACCTCGCCGCCAGATGGCGTGGTTTCGTTACACCTCAGAGCGCGCCCGTTGTAGGGAATCACGCCCGGCGGTAGTCCCTGAGTGTCTCCGTCTTTCACCAGCTGGAAGTCGATGTCCAGCGGCGCCAGGCCGTTGCTGGAGTCGCCCTGGAAGTCGTACCAGTGCTGCGGCGTGCACAGCTTGGCGCCATATCGGCCACACATGGTGGCGATGGCGAAGCCGCCTGTGGCGGGGATCCGGACGTTCCTGCAGGACTGGAACGCGGTGTCGGCGAAGGAAGCAGTCATGAACGCCTGGTAGGCTACCACGGCCTCCCTCGTCACGTTGGTCAGCGGGTTCGTGATGTTGGCGACTTTGGTGACTTTGACGGTCTGGCTCTGGTTGGGGCTGCAGGTGTTGATGCAATGCACGTGGGCAAAGTTCTCGGCACAGGACGGGCAGCGGACCAGCACCGCCTTGGACAGGGCCAGACTCTTTGACAAGGATGACAGCTGTTGGATGGAGCAGCAGGCGAACGTTTCGCCCTCCCCGCGGTCCAAAATGGGACAAACCTGCAGCAACAACAGGCAAAGAAATGTCAAAGGAATGCTTTTTAAAGGTCCCATGGCATGAAAATTTCACTTTATGAGGTTTTTTAACATTAATATGAGTCCCCCCCCCCAGTCTGCCTATGGTCCCCCAGTGGCTAGAAATGGTGATAGGTGTAAACCGAGCCCTGGGTATCCTGCTCTGCTTTTGAGAAAATGAAAGCTCAGATGGGCCGATCTGGAATTTTCTCCTTATGAGGTCATAAGGAGCAAGGTTACCTCCCCTTTCTCTGCTTTGCACGCCCAGAGAATTTGGTCCACTCATGAGAGAGAGAGAGACATCATGGCTTTGCAAGCAAAGTGGCAGTTGGTCAAGGCCACGCCCCCACTCTCCACCTTGCCCCCTTTTTTCCTCTTCAATAGCATTTAAATCAACAGACACAGAAATTGCACATCACAAGGAAAGCTCATTGTGGGACTGGCTCTAGTGGCTGGAATTCTGCAACAAGACTGAATTTCGGGAAAGAGACTTCAGATACAGTATTAGGGGACCACTAAGGCCTATATAAAAGAGACTTCAGATACAGTATTAGGGGACCACTAAGGCCTATACAAAAGAGACTTCAGATACAGTATTAGGGGACCACTAAGGCCTATATAAAAGAGACTTCAGATACAGTATTAGGGGTCCACTAAGGCCTATACAAAAGAGACTTCAGATACAGTATTAGGGGACCACTAAGGTCTATATAAAAGCATCCAAAAAGCAGCATGTCATGGGACCTTTAAATGGTTTCTAAAGGTGTAACTTCTGTATTTTTCAACCTGGATTCTATTTTACTAGGGATGCACTAAATCCAGATTTTTGGGGTTCGGCCGAATCCCGAATCCACTGGTTAAGATTCTGCTGAATCCTCCTCCCATCTTCAGTCCATTAACACAGTAAACACATGAATGAAGTAAACAACGTCCACAGCACTGTATTTTTCATTTTATTTGATTTTAACTGTAAAAAAATAAAAAGAATAGGCAACATTAGGCCAGGAAGACAAGTGGGAAAAACTATTTTGACAATTACCATAGGCCTATGTTTACCCTATCTCAAGATCCAATCATTATCTAAAATATTAGCCTTTTAGATTTATAATCCCAGAAGGGGAGGCCCACTGTTTTTCGTATTCTTTCGGATGTTTCATACCAGATGTTGTAACAGCGGCTATGTTGTGTATAGTTTAGGGTCCTCGCCACCACCAGACCAATCAGCATGAACATGTAGCTGGACTTGAATGGCCTTCTTTTGACTGAAAGTACTGCCAAACAACAACTTCTTCTGTTCACCAGTTCCATGTCCACTTTCTCACAGCCTACTGCTCACCAGATCCATGTCCACTTTCTCACAGCCTACTGCTCACCAGATCCATGTCCACTTTCTCCCAGCCTGCTGCTCACCAGTTCCATGTCCACTTTCTCACAGCCTACTGCTCACCAGATCCATGTCCACTTTCTCACAGCCTACTGCTCACCAGATCCATGTCCACTTTCTCACAGCCTGCTGCATTGAACGCTCCACCTACGTAAACACCTTCCTGTCATCAACAGCGCCATCATTACAGTGACCAGCGTAGCACACTTAGAGCAAGCGTAGGGTTCGGTTCCCTGGGATCAAATTCAAAGTTTTGGCAGAAACCCAACCCCGCCAAAAGCCCAATATTCAGCCGAATCCTGAATTCGGTGCATCCCTGTAATTCACCATGGTTTTGTGTTAAAGTGACTGATGGGAACAATCATTTTTGAAATTGGTCCAGTATTAAGCGAGACAGAACAAGCTGCAATGTAACATTAAAGGGCATGTGCATATCGTCAGTCTGCGTTCACTAAAAGTGCCTTTTTGTTAAAGAGTAAGATCCTTATCCTTATCCTAATTATTTACATGGAGTCTGGTGGGTGATGCTTAACATTTGTCTAATAGGGTTACATTGCAGCTCGGTTCACGGCTGCTGGTTACAGCGTTCTCGCTCAGTATTGGATGCCGAACCTACAGACCTTTTTGAGTTGCCTGTAGTGCTCTCCTACGAGGGCTCGGGCAGGGCTGTAGTTCAGACATGGAACGATGGGGGCGATGAGTGTGCCTCCGGCTGAAGGGTTCATTCCACACTCCTCGTAGAAAGAGCAGAAGCCCGGCTCATGTTGGGCCTCCGACAGCAGCTGTGTGGAAGACGGAAGAGTAATTATTTACAGAAGGGGAAATCACATTATGCTGCAGGCCAGTAAAGACAAATCCAGTAGTACCCGGCAGAATAGGCAGAATAGGCAAATGCTAGGGGACGCCAGCAGTCCACATGAGTGAAGAAAGTTAGAAAATGAAAGACAATGACAACGAAATGACAAAAACGTCAGAAAGAACAACAACAAAAGTCGGAAAAAGTGACAAAATCTGGAAAAAAACTGCAAAAAAATCTGGATAAAATGTTGAATAAAGTCTTAGAAAAACGCCTTTAACGACAAAAATGTGCAGGAAAAACATTATGCAAATAAATAACATGTAAAGTTACCAAAAGCGGCAAAAAAATTTGAACAAAATGTAAAAAAAGTAACGTTAGAAAAACGAAAAAGAAACAACAAAAGCAACGTAGAAAAAAATCTAATAAAAAGTTTCAGAAAAACGCCTTAAAATCTGAATAAAACGTTTTTTTAACTTTTTTGATTTTTTTGGCACTTTTTCTAATGTTTTTTACCCTTATTTCGACTTCCTTACGGATATGAATAAAACCTCAAATCAAAACGTCAAAAAAAGACAACAAAAGAATAATACAATAACAAGAAAATTGACAACAAAAGCAAAGAAATACGTCTAAAAAACGTTGAAAAAAATACATTTTAAAAAGAAACGTTTGAAAACCTCGAAGAAAGCGAAAACAAACTGGCTGAAATCTTTTTTTTTTGGGGGGGGGCATTAGGCCTTTACTGGACAGGACAGCTTAGAAATGAAAGGAGAGAGAGAGAGAGAGAGAGAGGGGGGAATGAAATGCAGCAAAGGGCCGCAGGCCAGAACCGAACCTGCGGCCATTGCATCGAGGACTGAGCCTCTGCATATGGGGCGCGTGCTCCACCAGGTGAGCCACCCAGGCGCCCGAACCGGCTGAAATCTTGCCGAGGGCACCAAAATAGTTTGGGCCGGCTCTGGAAGAACCAAAATCATTTCAACACCTGAACAGAACATGTTTTATTATCATTTCACAGTGTATTATGAGCAGCTTTTCATCACTTCTCTGCATCTATCTAAACCATCCTGTTTGTTTTTTAATTTTCTTTTAGGTTTTTGGTGAACTTTTGGCTGCTTTTTTTCAACATTTTGGGCATTTTCTTCTGGTGTTTATGAAGTTTTTATTGTTGTGTTTGTGGCTTTTTCCAACATTTCTTACACTTTTCCCAACATTTTGTCACTTTTTTCAACATTTTGTCACTTTTCCCAAATGTTTTGTCACTGTTTTCAAAATTGTTAATGCTTTGTCACTTTTATTATCATTTCACAGTGTATTATGAGCAGCTTTTTTATAATTTCTCTGCATGTATCTTTCACTTGTTGTCGACCATCAACCATGAAAAAGTTCTTTCCTTATATCAACGTTTTTGTTGCTCTTTACAAAGTTTTTTTTATTTTATTTTTTTCAAAGTTTTTGGGGCTTTTCCGCCTTTATTTGACAGGACAGCTAGGTGAGAAAGGAGAGAGAGAGAGAGAGGGGGAAAGACATGCAGGAAATCATCACAGGTCGGATTCAAACCCTGGACCTCTGCGTCGAAGCATAAACCTCCAAGTACATGTGCGCCTGCTCTACCCACTTAGCTAACCTGGCCACTACTACATTTTTTTATGATGTTTTTGGTCCATATGGTCGGTTTTTTTCCAATGTCTTTGTCCCTTTTTTTGACGTTTTGTCGCCGTTTATGGCGCTATTACATTTTTTCACTTTTTCAAAACTTTTTCCAATGTTTTTGACCCTTATTTCGACTTCCTTTCGGATATGAAAAAAACCCGTTGAAAACGGGTCAAATTTGACCCGAGTACAACAAGATGTTAAGTGCTGTCAAGTTATTAACGAAATCAAACTAATTAATGACTTTTAGAACATATATGTTTTCATCTATCTATCTGTTTGTGTATCAGCCTCTTTACCCCATTAATGTGCCGCCACATTTTTTAGCTCAAATCCAAAGAAACGGAAACAACAGCGGCAAAAAAACAACTAAAGAATCCCCTCAGTTGGGGCGCCTGGGTAGCTCACCTGGTAGAGAGTACGCCCTGTGTACAGAGGCTCAGTCCTCACCACAGCTGTTGCAGGTTCAATTCCAACCTGCGGCCCTTTGCTGCATGTTATTCCCCTCTCTCTCTCGCCCTTCATGTCTAAGCTGTCCTATCGATTAAAGGCCTAAAATGCCAAAAGAATAACCTTAAAAAAAAACTAAAGAATAACTCAGTTGGCTACCCACCAACGTGGCAGCTAGATCAGAGGTGTCCAAATTCTTTCATATGAAGGGCCAAAATGTATCTGGATGGAAGGCCATGGGCCAAAAATAAATGTTGATGTTGAAGAATACTGTAATTCTTGCCATTCTCCGTAGATAAAACATACGTATGTAATTTAAATGGGATGTTTACCAGCACTGTGCTTTACATTTCCATTAAACTCAGATTACATACTTTTTAACTGCACAAAATGTATATTTTGTAGTCATTACTTTTACAATAAGAGGAGACTAAGCATGTAAAATCCATGGCGGGCCAAAACAAAGAGAGCAGAGGCCAAACTTGGCCCGCGGGCCTCAAATTGGGCAGCCATGAGCTAAATAAACAGTTTCGGCAAAATTCGACCTGTATTTTGCATTTTGGTCAGGTTTTCTGGCTCTGTATAGTCTATGTATAAAAAAAACAAAATAAAAATTTGCGGAACAAACTTACCACACAAGTCAGAAAAGTGATCAGCGCTGCAACACGGACCATGATTCCTGAGAGTGTTTCAGCCACTGAATAATCCTCAGGCACAGTTTGTAATGTAGGAGTGTAAATTAATATTAATATGAATCACTGCTGTCCTGTTGGAAGATATACATAAGAGACAGTAAAGGCAGACAGCCTCTCCTGTTTGCTGTCTGACAGTGTTGGGATTGGGAAAAAGGGAGGAATGTCATGACGGGTCCAGGGTCTCCTGTAGCGTCACACTGTTCTTATCTGGTGTGATGCTGCAGCGGGCCAATCACAGCCACGCACGGGCAATTCCTCAGTCTGATCATTAACGTGTGGGCAGATTTCGATTGGGATTGCTGAGGGGAGAGCCCACAGAAGAAACTACAGGAAGGATCCGCTAGAAACAACCGCACCCAGTTCTTCCCTTCTATGTAACTCTGATCATATAATTTACTGACCCTTTGCAACTTTTGGTGCTTTTATTAAGGACACAAACAGACACATTGATTGACCTGAATGGGATCAATGCTTTCACTGAACATGGCGTTTGTGACCGTGACCTTTAGACCGCCATCTAAGAGACACTGCTGTGTCTAGGCTTTCTGATTTCAGCCTGTACTCATGAAACATTTGTACATTTATCTGTGAAAAGTAAAGCTCTGTAAGATGTTTGTATTCCACGTATTTATTAATGTCAACAGCACATTGACTGCTGCTGTATAAGGGCGTGAGGATCTTAGGGAGGAGGTCAGGGGAGATGTTTGTCTACTAAGACACAAGACTTTCATCCAGGAAACAGGTGTTCTTATCGTTGCCGCATGTGTGCGATGAGCACTTGTTTCCTGGGTGAAAGTCTTGTGTTTTCTCCTTAACTTCTTCAGGACATGAACATCTGTTTCCTGGGTGAAAGTCTTGTGTTTTCTCCTTACATTCTTCAGGACATAAACACCTGTTTCCTGGGTGAAAGTCTTGTGTTTTCTCCTTAACTTCTTCAGGACATGAACACCTGTTTCCTGGGTGAAAGTCTTGTGTTTTCTCCTTAACTTCTTCAGGACATGAACATCTGTTTCCTGGGTGAAAGTCTTGTGTTTTCTCCTTAACTTCTTCAGGACATGAACACCTGTTTCCTGGGTGAAAGTCTTGTGTTTTCTCCTTAACTTCTTCAGGACAAGAACACCTGTTTCCTGGGTGAAAGTCTTGTGTTTTCTCCTTAACTTCTTCCAGGACATGAACACCTGTTTCCTGGGTGAAAGTCTTGTGTTTTCTCCTTAACTTCTTCCAGGACATGAACACCTGTTTCCTGGGTGAAAGTCTTGTGTTTTCTCCTAAAAGCGTAATTCTCACCAAAATGCAACCTAGGCTCTTTTTGTGAATGTACCCAAGTCAAACTTTTGTTTAAAAGCATATTTATTTTTGAATGGGAGTGCTATAGGGGCACTTTTATGCTAGACTCAAAATAGCTATTTTTAAAACACTAAGAAGGCTCGACAAAACATTAAACTTTGCTCCAAGTATCACCAGGGGCTCTACACCTTAACGAAAGCATTGACATCATTGTTTGTGTTCACAGAGTTTACTAAAAAGAAAGGTTTTCATCAACTCCCCGTAGCTGTTGTTGTTTCCGGCCGCTTCCACCTCGGCAGTCAAAACGAGTCGATATCCAAATGCGAATGAACGGACTCCATAGGAGGAAATGTCATTCTTATACGAGGCTCCTTTTTCCACTACAAGGTCAATATTGTTTTTCAACGACAAAACAAGAAATAATCTGTGCATTGATAATGAAGTCAGCTTTAGGAGCTTTCCATCTTTCCATCTCCTCCCTGTTACGTTGCATTCAGAGATCGATTGTTTTTGACTGATAAAACGGCTGCGGCCGGAAACAACCAGAGCTACGGTGAGTTGTTAAAACCTTTCATTTTAGTAAACTCTGTGAACACAAACAATGTTGTCAATGCTGTCATTAAGGTGTAGAGCTCCTGTCGAGCCTTCTTGTGTTGTAAAAATACAGATTTTGAGGCTAGCATAGTAGTGCCCCTAGCTCTCCCATTCAAAAGGCCATTTGACCAAAAAACGAGAATACGGTAAATCTTAAAAGTGGCGATTCTGTCCTAAATATGCTTTTAAACGAAAGTTTGACTCGGGTACATTCACAAAAAGACCATAGGTTGCATTTTGAGTTACGCTTTAACTTCTTCAGGACATGAACTCTGCTCCCCCCTGACCTCTTCCCTACGAAGATCTTCATGCTCTTATACAGCAGCAGTCAATGTGCTGCTGACAGGAATAAATACATGGAATACAAACCAATTACAGAGCTTTACTTTTCACAGCGATATGTACGAATACTTCATTAGAACCGCTTGCATCCCTGATGCATTTCTTTCCAACAAAATGTTCTTGGAATCACTTTTTGTATAAAGGTGTCATGCCAGCCTGAAGCCAACATCCCTTCCTGGATCACATCCTGCAATATCAGATCATCTTTGTAATCACAGTATGTCATGTGTCAAGGCCAGGGCTCCCTGATCATGCCACAGGTGCCTCACAGCTTTCAGGTCGAAGGTGCACGATCATTTCTATCTGAGATAAACAGAGATGGGGACAAAAGACAAGAAGACACGGGGCAGATACGCTCACGGTCTTTGTTCAAAGATAAGTCACGACAACACGCAGAGTTTTGTAACTTGGTCAGCGAACCGACAGAAGTGTGAACATTGGATAAAGTTAAAATGCTTGTTTCATTTTGTTGACATATTAGAGTCAAAGGTTTTTACAGAGGGGACCACGATATCTGTTTTTATTACTCCATAAAACAGAAAATATTGTCAACAAACGGCCATATTTACATGTTTTTATGAATCAAATGTTGTATAAATCAGGTTGTGAATGATATCTGAACATAACTGTACATTACATTTAGCCCTGTGTGAAAAGCTTCAGACTATAGAGAGGAATCACACACACACACACACACACACACAAAGAGACAGACAGACAGACACCCACACACACTCGCCTGTGTTAATGTGCACTTGTTGCCCCTCATCTGTTGACATTTCTGAATGCCTTCCTACAGTTGCTTAATAAAACCTTTCCACACAAATAAACGTACCTGTGTCAATAGTATGAGAAAAAAATTCGATTTTAACTGTGTCGGGCTCTAGTTCGGTTACTGCTCGGACAGAAAAATGCGGCCCGATCCGCACTCTAGTTCAGAATATAGAGAGGAATCAAAGTGGAACGTTTGGTGTGTGTGAACGCTGCTGAAGGGGTGTTTTCTAGCTCAGAGTCTGAGAACAAAACCATTAAAAGATATCAATGGCTTTTGTAGTTTGGGTTTTAGAAAACATTTCATATTTGAAAAGGTGCTACAGAAAAACACGTTGAAAACATAAAAATATCGTATCAGTTTTTTTATTAAAGGTGTCATTTTCAATTTAAATAGGGATGCCCGTTCATTTGGTGATACTTTTTATGACATTTTTCAACATACTATACTATGACTTTTTATAAATTTTTCGACATACTATACTATAACTTTTTATAACTTTTTCAACATACTATACTATGACTTTTTATGACTTTTTTCGACATACTATACTATGACTTTTTATTACTTTTTCGACATACTATACTATGACTTTTTATAAATTTTTCGACATACTATACTATGAGTTTTTATGACATTTTTCGACATACTATACTTTGACTTTTTAACTTTTTTCAACATACTATACTATGACTTTTTATAACTTTTTCAACATACTATACTATGACTTTTTATGACATTTTTCGACATAGTATTCTATGACTTTTTATAAATTTTTCGACATACTATACTATAACTTTTTATGACATTTTTCAACATACTATACTATGACTTTTTATTACTTTTTCGACATACTATACTATGAACTTATTATTACTTTTTCGACATACTATACTATGACTTTTTATTACTTTTGTCAAACCACATATTCTCTTTACAGTTTTTTTTAAGATTAATTTTTTATTTAGTTTTTCATTTTAAACAACAACAACAGAACAGACAAACACACTTGAACAAGTACAACCCCCTCTCCCACCCCCCACGGTCTCGAGGAAAAGAAAGAAAGAAAAAACCCCCCAAAAAACAGAGATCCCACCTTGCCTAGTCACCCTCCTCTACTTCCTGTGATGCTGAGGTCATTAGGACCGATACTTGTGCTGCTGCACCTTTCCAT
This sequence comes from Perca fluviatilis, assembly GCF_010015445.1. Taxonomy (NCBI): domain Eukaryota; kingdom Metazoa; phylum Chordata; class Actinopteri; order Perciformes; family Percidae; genus Perca; species Perca fluviatilis. Next base: position 41,885,303 of record NC_053117.1, on the reverse strand, counting down.
AGGTCTATAGTCGATGACTTGGCTTTGTTAATCCTTGCTGTAGAGAGCTCAAGCATAACTATGTCCAGAAAATACCAACCACTGTTTTATACAAAGCGAGTGGAGGAGGGGGAGCAAGAGCCAGCGCTTAGCTATCATTTTCTTGGTTGCGGTTGAGCCGGCTAGCCAAACTTTCTTCTGTCCCCCAAGCAGGTGTAATTTAGAGTCGTCATTAAGTAACAAAACAATCGAGTCAGTAGGGAGTCGACATCCTATCACATCAGATATTATTGATGTTGTTTTATTCCAAAACTCATACACCTGTTCACACTCCCAGACCATGTGCAGGAAAGTTCCAGTTTGTTAAGGTTGACAAAACGTGCAATAGGGAGTAGGAATGCCTTTGGAGACGTATCTCTTCTGAGGTGTCCAATATGTCCTATGGCATATGTTGAAGTGGATGTAATTTTGCTTTCAAATCATCACTAATAGCTGATGTCACCTGTTTGTTGTTCAAAAGGAGCAGATTAGATTTATTCCAAATGATTTTATAGCTGGAGATTGAGCCAAATTCGTTAAAGATCTTAAGGATTTTTGGAACAGAGTCCTCAAGGTCAGATATGTACAGTAAAATATCATCTGCAAATAACAATATTATATATATATATATAAAATACAGACACAGAATGTTAAATATAGGGAATAATTGGTGACAACTATCTGCTGAATCATTCTGCTTTTACAGGCCCTTGCCCAGTGTTACAGAGAGTTTTAAAAACAAATTCTCTAAATCAGTTCTTCTCTGAGATCTTGGTGATCTGACCTTCAGATAATAGAATAACTTTCCCCTCTTTGTGATAAAGGTCTTATCAGCCATCATTTATGGAGCTGTCGCTGTGCAGGGCCGTCGTGACTTCTTGGACTCTGATACCGCTGAAGGCTATCAGTTGAAAAGCGTCTGACAGGATATAAAACCTGCGAGATGGAAATCTGCTCAGAGGATCCTCAAACACCTGCACACTCCCATCACATTCTTTCTTTCATCAGCCAACAGTTGGATGTTTTGGACATTTAAAATTTTTAGCAGGAGCGTCAACTACATTTAATCCTCTAATTGTGCAATAACATAATGTATAAAAACCTCAGGTGCAATTAGGGTTGGTCAATTCAAAACACTTTACATAAAACATTAAAGAGCCCTTAACCCTTGTGTCCTCGGGTCAAATTTGACCCATTTTCAACATTTTTTATATCAGAAATATGGGTTTCTTACAACCAAATTGCCCCCAAATAACTTGGATGCATGCATGGAACCCATACAACATATACATCCATGTTGTTTTATTTAATTTCATGGCATTTGAATAAAAAAATAATAATAATTGCAAATGGTTTCAAAACAGCATCCTGACCAAACTTTGACATAAACCAGACTGATTCACTCAACATCCTCTGATCTTAACTATTCTATTAGTCAATTTTAGTTTTTTTTCATCCTCAAAAATTATGTATAATGTCATTTAAATTAGGTTTATTTACCATGAATAAGAAAAGCATTGAAAAGAGGGACAAAAACGTTTTTAAAAAGCGCAAAAAGCATAAAAAAGCAACAAAACGTCAAAAGAACCCCACATTTTTCAATTTTGTCATGGCCGACGATGAAGATAACACAAGGGTTAAAAAAAGATAGATAGAAAACAGAATAACTATCTGTTTGATAAGTTGTAGGCTTAAGGTTTGGGAGGGGGGGAGGGAGGGTTTTTTATTTTCTGTGGTGTGTAAAATGTTCTAAAATAATAACAAAATGTTCTAAGTATAAGAGGATAAATAGGTTTGGAATTGGAGAAAAGAATTCTCCACGTCCCTTTAGGGGTTCCATACTTTAATATTGTTCTACTTTATATATATATATATATATATATATATATATATATATATATATATATATATATATATATTATATTTATTGTATTTCTTTTTATATTTTTGTAGAGCTGACTCTCGTACTTGTATGACCCTGTATCACCCTGTACCTGTGCAAATGGCAATAAACATCTATTCTAATTTACCACTTTCTCTTCACTTCATTCTTGTTTTCCTCGGGTCAAATTTGACCCATTTTCAAAAAGTTTCTATATCTGAAATTTGAGTTTCTTTCAACCAAATTTTCAAAAACAATAACGTGGATAGTTCCATACAACGGTCTGCACAAGCAACATAAATGATCAGCTCACTACTTTCATTGAATTTGGGTGTTTGATTCAATTTTCTAGCATTTGAAAAAAAAATGGACAAGAAATGTGGAAAAAAATATATTCCAAAACATCAAAAAGGCGCAGAAGAAAATCTTCAAAAACATCGGGAAAAGTGACAAAAAACACTTGGATAAAAGTGACAAAAACGTCGGGAAAAGACGACCTAAACACTGAAAAAAAACAGTTTTAATTTTAAATTTTGACCCAGAAAAACAAAAGAATTGCTTATTGGTCGACAGTACGACAACACAGATTATCATATAGAAGAAAACACAAGGGTCATCATTAGAAATGGAACTAAATATGGGAAAACAAGTTACCCAGTATTTTATATTGAAAATGACAAGAAAATAGAAAACATGGAAGATGTGGTTAGTGGTTTTAACAATTTTTTTGTAAATGTGGGACCCATCTAGCAGAAAAAATAAAAAATCCAGAAATAACAGAAGGGGTAAATGCTGGTCTGTGGAATAGTACAGCTGTAGTTACTTTACACATTAATAATTCTGCACACAAAACACATGTCGTTTATAAAATCTGATGTTTTATTCTAAATGACACTAGCCAACAATATAACGGCCTACAAGTCCAGCTGAGATGATTATACCATTAAACACACAACTGGTTGGAGAGAAAGAAGAGAGACGGAAATAGAGATGTACAGAAAGAAGGAAAGAAAGAAGGAAATACAGACAGATAGAAAGAAAGTTGAGTGACTAAAAGTACTGATTATTTACATGGAGTTTCATGTTAAACTAAAAGGATCTTACTCTTTAACTAAAAGGTCTATCTCTGTAGGGATCCTTTCCATAATGTTGTCAGACACTTAGAATAATAATCTGAGTCTGTCAGCCATAAAAACAGAACTTTTAGTGGATGACAACTTTCATCGCTAAACATTTGTCCTGTAGGGTTAAATTGCAGCTTGGCTCTTTCCTTTGTGTGTTTATTTGTTGTTGCAGTCTCAGTTTGACGTGAGTTACGGTAAAACATGATTACACAGATCGAATGCAGAGGCTGAGCAAATAAGAGTTTGAGACAGAGAATAAACAAAGCCAAAGTGCAGTTTCTCTGATTTATCTTATAAAAAGGAACATCTCTCTTTGTCCAGTCAGTGCTTCTCTGTCTGCGCTTCAACCAGGAGAAGGTAAGCTGTTAAAGAGATGGATTGTTTTTATGTGTTTCACATACAAGTTTAAATACTCTGCCAACCAGTGTTGGGCAAGTTACTTCCCAAATGTAATACATTAAAGATTACTAGTTACTGTCATTTGAGAGTAATTAGTTATATTACAATATTACTGTCTCTGAATTGTAATGCTTTACACTACTTCTGCATTACTTTTAAATTACTTTCACCAAAATAACAGCAAAACTTTGACTTGGCAGGTAGCTTGTGAATTTCACCACCGGATCAATAAAGACTCCTCTTTATCCACTTTAATACATCATAGATTATTCATAATATTTTGTATATATGAATATGCAAAGTAACTAAAGCTAAAGAAATAGAGAAGTAAAATGTAAAATAGGCAAGTAGGAGAAAATGAAAATACTCAATTAAAAGTACCTTACAGTTGTATTGAAATATGGCATAGTTACTTTCCACGGCTGATAAAATGTAATGATATTACGTGTAGCAAGCTTCAATATTAATTCCCGACATGTTTATATCTGTCAGCAGCTCGGACACACTGCTGTCTGCGCTGACGTACCGTCACCTGTTGGGACACAGATGTTGTCCGTACCGTCTCTGGTTCTGGCTCTGACCAGGGGAACAGTGATGGGACAGCTTGCTTCAACGCAACGTAATAACTCCTGAAAATAATGTCCATCTCGCTAACAGGAAATAATACTCACGGCTTTATTTTCCTATGAAGAAATGTTTCGCGGTGTTGGGGAATTCTTAAACAAACAAAACACCACTAAATGTTACTTTAAAATGTGTCGTAACTCAGTGAGATTGTAACAGGTGTAATATTACAGGCTCAGATTATTATTCTAAGTGTCTGACAACATTATGGGATGGATCCCTACAGAGATAGACCTTTTAGTTAAAGAGTAAGATCCTTTTAGTTTAACATGAAACAGCCCCGAAATCACCATCACCAAACTCCACCAGACTCCATCTCTCCATCTATATTTATTTTTCATCTCTAATCTTCATTCATGATGCATTGCTATATCCCTGATGTTTATTCCTGTTTTTGTCGCTCTGTGTTTGTGATATTTCACAGAACGATGGCAGATTGGAAGAAGAGTTGGAGGCTCCTGATCATCTTCAGCCTCCTCAGCCTCACTGAACTATTCGGTGAGACATATTTTACTTTTTAACAATCTCAAGATCAAGATTTAACTTTTTGATATTAATGAACGCCCATTACATTCAAGCCATTGCCAAATGAGTTGCTACAAAGCTAATTAAGACTATCAGCTCCACATAACTCTCTCTGGATTTCTCAGTATCCGAGAGAGAGAACGGTAGAGAGTAGTATGTAGAAAGACAGCAGTAGAGAGTAGTATGTAGAGAGACAGCAGTAGAGAGTAGTATGTAGAGAGACAGCAGTAGAGAGTAGTATGTAGAAAGACAGCAGTAGAGAGTAGTATGTAGAGAGACAGCAGTAGAGAGTAGTATGTAGAGAGACAGCAGTAGAGAGTAGTATGTAGAGAGACAACAGTAGAGAGTAGTATGTAGAGAGGCAGCAGTAGAGAGTAGTATGTAGAGAGACAACAGTAGAGAGTAGTATGTAGAGAGACAGCAGTAGAGAGTAGTATGTAGAGAGACAGCAGTAGAGAGTAGTATGTAGAAAGACAGCAGTAGAGAGTAGTATGTAGAGAGACAACAGTAGAGAGTAGTATGTAGAGAGACAACAGTAGAGAGTAGTATGTAGAGAGACAGCAGTAGAGAGTAGTATGTAGAGAGACAACAGTAGAGTGTAGTATGTAGAGAGACAATGGTAGAGAGTAGTATGTAGAGAGACAGAAGTAGAGAGTAGTATGTAGAGAGACAACAGTAGAGAGTAGTATGTAGAGAGACAACAGTAGAGAGTAGTATGTAGAGAGACAGCAGTAGAGAGTAGTATGTAGAGAGACAACAGTAGAGTGTAGTATGTAGAGAGACAATGGTAGAGAGTAGTATGTAGAGAGACAGAAGTAGAGAGTAGTATGTAGAGAGACAACAGTAGAGAGTAGTATGTAGAGAGACAACAGTAGAGAGTAGTATGTAGAGAGACAACAGTAGAGAGTAGTATGTAGAGAGACAACAGTAGAGAGTAGTATGTAGAGAGACAACGGTAGAGAGTAGTATGTAGAGAGATTGGACACTATGTTTCTGTTGACCCTTTCCTTGACTGAGTTACAGGTGCATAGCATTGGCGACAAACACACAGGATATTAAACCTGTTTCAAGCCCTTTGAACCTGTATTTGTTTGTCCTCAACTATCAAACAAGATGCAAAGTCTCACTTGAAGCACTAAAACTCATCTAAAAATAAATATAATTTTTAGGGGGGGCTGAGATGAAATTTAGACAAAGGTCTAAAATCGCCCATGATGCCAATGCTTCACTTGTGGTAGACATTGCTTAACTAACAGTGTTAGGCAAGTTACTTCCAAAATGTAATACATTATAGATTACTAGTTACTGTCATTTGAGAGTAATTAGTTATATTCCAATATTACTGTGTCTGAATGTTTGTTTTACACTACTTTTGCATTACTTTTGAGTTACTTACACCAAAATAACAGCAGAAGTTTGACTTGGCAGGTAGCTTGTGAATTTCACCACCGGATCAATAAAGTCTCCTCTTTAATCACTTTAATACATCATAGATTATTCATAATATTTTGTATAATTAATATGAATATGCAAAGTAACTAAAGCTATAAAAATAGAGAAGTAAAACATACAATAGGCAAGTAGGAGAAAATGAATATTTTTTTATTTAACCTTTATTTATCCAGGTAAGTCAATTGAGAACAATTTCTCATTTGCAACTTATCACAAACTATTTCATTCATTCGTTACGTGAACACTCCCCAAAAATAACAAAAAAATTTAAATTTAAAAAACAAAAACAATTATATTATTTAAAAAAAAAAAAAAAATAAAAAGTACCACCACAGTCTGATCTGATCACATTCATACCTGGAAGCTGCCCAGTACCACCACAGTCTGATCTGATCACATTCATACCTGGAAGCTGCCCAGTACCACCACAGTCTGATCTGATCACATTCATACCTGGAAGCTGCCCAGTACCACCACAGTCTGATCTGATTACATTCATACCTGGAAGCTGCCAAGTATAACCACAGTCTGATCTGACCACATTCATACCTGGAAGCTGCCCAGTACCACCACAGTTTGATCTGACCACATTCATACCTGGAAGCTGCCCAGTATAACCACAGTCTGATCTGATCACATTCATACCTGGAAGCTGCCCAGTACCACCACAGTCTGATCTGATCACATTCATACCTGGAAGCTGCCCAGTATAACCACAGTTTGATCTGACCACATTCATACCTGGAAGCTGCCTAGTACCACCACAGTCTGATCTGATCACATTCATACCTGGAAGCTGCCCAGTACAACCACAGTCTGATCTGATCACATTCAAATGTTACCTTAACTACTGTAACTGTTGTACCTAAATCGAATCAACCTGAATATATATGTTGCTCGAAGGTTAAAAGTGAGTTGAATAAATGTTATTTTGTTATTGCCAATCGATCTGGATCTCTGAGCTGGAATAAAAATCAGATGTGAACCTTTGAGTGAAACGTTTGAGAACTTTTAGATCAATGGAAGTACTTTTCCATAAAAACCTGAAATCTCTCTGTGTTTCCGTTCTCAAACTGTCCCTTCTCTTTGGGAAACAACAACAAACTTTGAGCTAGCAAGCTACACACTGAAAATTTCAACAACCCAGAGCGCTTTCTTCTCCTATCCCAGAATGCATCTGGGGTGTAGCCAGACATTACGCTACAGCGCTGTGGAGACAGAGCTGGATATGCGAGAGTAGAGCGTTAATGACGGAGACACAGACCGAAGACAGAAGTGATTTTCTTACAGGTTTGAATACTTGTATTTTGTTTTGTTTGTTCCCCAGAGGTGAGAGATGAAGAGTGGAAGGAGCTCAGCCCGGATATCGCTGCACTACACCAGCTCAGAGGACTGTCTGATCACATGTTTCATGAAAATATCAGGAACCCACCGAACCACAGGTCTCTTGTTATGGATTTGTTCCTTGTTCCTCTCCATAGGTAGACAAATATTAAACACAAAAGCACAGAGAACACAGAGATGGTTAAAGTGATATATTGCAAAAGTTTATGTAATTAATTATGTTCAGACTAAAGGCAAAAGTGGCCCAAATCTACATCTTCAGAAGTAGTGTGAACACTCCAATAAGATTTAGACCACACCATATGTGGTCCTGAATCGAAACGCATCACCTGACTGCTCATTTACCGCGCAACCCTGGCCCGAGCCTGTGTAAAATTATCGAGATTAAGTGTAATGTGTTGTCAGACATGTTGATATGGATGGAGATTAGTTCTGCTACTGGAGTTGAAACTGTTGTGGACAGAAATCGTATTTGTCTTAAAAAGCAGCTTAAAAATGCAAATGTAGCAAGACAAGCATGCTTTATTTGTAAAGCACATTTTAACAACAAGGTAATTCAAAGTGCTTTACTTAAAACATTAAAGAGCAGTTTAGCTGTAGCCTGAAATTGCTACTTTATTACTGTTTTTACTGTTATTAATGTCTGATAACATTATGGAACATTGTTTTGGTTCTGCTTCCATCAGCCAACATATACCTAATCAGCTAATGTTGGCCTGGGGTTTATATCTGCTCCAAGTAATCGATTAGGCTCTGATGACTGAGTTAAATTTGATTGTTTTAGTGTGTTTTATTTATTTTTTTATTAATGTGAACTGAAAAGCTAACAATGACTGTATTTCCTCTTAGGGACACAACCGTGCATGTGGCCAGAGATGAGTTGAAATCTGTTAGCAGGTAAGAACTCACTCTCTCTCTCTCTCTCTCTCTCTCTCTCTCTGTTCTTTCTCTAGCTCGCTCCACCACTTTGTTTTATCTAATGTTAGCACCTCTCTCTGGCCCAATCCCAAAGTCCGGACTCACAGACTCACGGACTTCGGTGCGCGTTCTCGCGAAATTCGTAAGGGCTTAGGGTTGTCCCAATGTGAAACTTCAAAGTGCGTGAGGTTTGAGTACACACTTACCGAGCCCATTCCGTGAGTCTGCATCGATGCAGACTTCACCAAAGGGAATTACCCACAGTTCAAAGCGTTGTGACGTTTACCGTGGAGACAATAGGGAAATCCGGAAATTACGAAGGTAAACAACAGCACGACACACGACCACAGAACGGACCAACCTGTTGTCCAGCTGGTAAAACAAGAGTTTGGAATCAGCTAGCCGTCTCCTGGGCCTTGGCCGTGTGGAAAGCAACAAACTTAAAATGAGAATTCCCAAACCGGCAAGTGTCAGCAACATCTTTGTTATTAAACGTCGCCAAGGTAACATGTGATCTGGTGAAGTGCTGTCCCGATCACATTTCTACCTATCTGAGCCCATGTGGCCTCACACACTCACTCACTTAGTACCTGAGATCAATTAAGTCAGTGAGTTCTTAGTCCTCAGGGCTCACTTTGGGATTGGGCCAGTCTCTCTCTCTCTCTCTCTCTCTGTTCTTTCTCTAGCTCGCTCCACCACTTTGTTTATCTAATTTTAGCACCTCTCTCTCTCTCTCTCTCTCTGTTCTTTCACTAGCTAGCTCCACCACTTTGTTTTATCTAACTAGTCTACGTTTGAACTAACGCATAGCTGGTGCAACCCAGTGCAGGTGTCAAAAAGGTCGTTAGTGCAGTTCTGGTGAGAATACATTTAAAATCAAACTCTGATGAAGACCTAACCCCCGCGCTGAAACCACTGAAAAGATAACCCTGACCAAGGGTTGGTTTTAGACGCACTGGGAGTGAGACTGCGTTGAAAAAAGAAAAAAAATGTTAGCTGCCAGCGTCTGTTTTACATTTTAATCCTAATGTGGGGAAAACCGTGTTTTCGAAAAAATCATGATTCCTTTTTTTAACCCCACCGCCAACTTTTTTCAAAAGACGCCCTCCGCCGACCAATGACGGGCGCAGTAGCCAGACCTGTTGTTTCCATAACAACAAGAAAAGGTCAGAGCACAGCAAGTTATATGAAATGACCTGGTGCTCCCTGTATAGGAAACTCACTTGGTTTTATCTAACGTTAGCACTCCTCTCTCTCTCTCTCTCTCTCTCTCTCTCTCTCTCTCTCTCTCTGTTCTTTCTCTAGCTCGCTCCACCACTTTGTTTTATCTAACGTTAGCACCGCTCCACATAGCGCTCTAGGATCCTGTAGCAGAAGCTGTTGTTATAGCAACAAAAGATGCTCTCGGCTGCTTTTTGGAACCAAGATGTTGGCAGCTTTTTTCTTTTACTACAAAAGCACCCTAGTCAACTCTTTCTTTTCAAAAAAGACACCAAGTTTGAACATAGCCTCAGTCTGCGTTATGAATCTGACTGTACAAATGTCTCCATTCTCCAGAGTAAAGGAAGATAAACGGTAAACTATTTGTCCCGAGTAATCCACTGTAAAGCACTGTTTATCTTCTTTTAGGGAGGACATTGACCGAAACCCGATGACTTTGCTCGCTGATCTTGAGGATGAGAATTTCACAGCTTCTGTCATTCAGAAGGAACAGGTTAGTGGATTTTAAAATTAAATCAAAAGCTGCACTGACTTTAGAAAGACTGAACTCAATTTTACTGGAACCCAAATCAGTGTTTAATTAATAAAACTATATTATCAAAAGAGTCGATAGATCTTGCAATGACAGAAACCAAAAATAAAAGTTGTAGAACTGCAGTTCAACAGGAGGAGTTAAAAGGGTGATTTCATATTTTTAACCTGCACTGGGTTGCACCAGCCTTGCCAACATGCGGTGCATAAGCCAGCAGACAAAAATAAAAACCTGGTAATTAGCAGGAAAGATTTAGCGTAATTGTAAGGAAAACTTGATATTAGTTGTTATAAAAACTCTGCAATTGGTTGGAAGGACGCAGTTTTGTTCCCTCAACTATTATTGTTACGTCAGCAGCACAATCCAGAAAGAGTTGTTAAAATAATAGTCTCTCTTTGCCAGACCTTCCTCCACAGCAGTGCAGAGGAAGGTCTGGCTAGTCCACACAGCATTCCTGGATGGGAGTAAAACATGCTCTGGTTTATTGGCATTTCTTTAAACCAATCACAATCATCTTGGGAGGTTCTAAGCTCCGGACAGAGCCACGGTGCCTCTGCTAAATAGCCTCAGGAAGGAACTTATTTTGGTGGAACATGTGTACGTTCAAAAGTAGTTTTAGTTGTACAGAAAACTCAGATAGTCTAGCTAGCTGTCTGAATTTACCCTGCAGAGATCTGAGGAGCAGTTAACCATAGTCCTCACAAATCCACCGGAGGTTAGAACGCCAACACAAAGACAGAGGAAGGGGACGGACATTTGGCTGAAATGAGGGACATCTGGTGGAATTTCCACTGGCAACGGAGCAATCCCGGAAGTGGAACGTTGTGTATATAGGCTACACCAGCCTTAAATAAAAATCAGATGCGGACCTTTTGAGTAATACGTTTGAGAACCCTTGCCGTATAGGGTTAAATGGGAAAATAGGAAGTTACCCTTTAAGACAACTATATTGGACTTTCTTGAGTTAAACGTTCATGCCCTCCAACGTATGATAATGTAATCTATACAACAATGATTTTCTGCTGTTTTATATGTTTTTTTCACCTATTTTCTAGGATTTTGAAGGCTTCTTGGCAGCGATTGATAAACAGAAGACACAAGATGTTCTCCTGAGTGCTTCGGAGATCTCGCACAGCTACAGCCCAAAACTTCTGGTTATGACTGACAAAGAAAAGTCAACAAATGACAGAGTCCAACAGGAATACAGCATGGATCCTCGTTACTCAGTAATAGTCAGCAATGAATGCCTGTTCAATGTCTCGTGTGTACCAGAAGCAGACAGCTACACCTTGGTGAAAATATTTGGGAGTGTTTCAGAAGATGGACAAACTGTGTCTGGCCTTTCTGGCTCTTCACTCGCAGAGCTGATGTTGAAACCGTCACTGGAAACTGCGCCCGTGTTCTCTCTCGATGGAAACACAACCAAAGACTTCCAACATAACTTCATTCGAGTTTTTACGGCCCGTGGCATCACAGCAGTCCTAGAAACAAACCAGGAGAATCATCAGACTTACCAGGTCATGAACCAACTTGGAGAAGTTTCCAGATACCAAATTCCACAAAGACCGGTTGATCACAGCATCCAGTACGGCCACCAGCAGATCCTCATCCTGGAAGATGACCCTGTTGTCAGAACAGCTGCTACGTATCTTTTTGAGAAGCATCCAACGGTTTCCTCTGTCTACGTTCTTGATAACAACCAAAGACCAGTACTGATCCGAGGTGACTCCGTGCTTCTGACAGAGGAGAGCCGGCTGGTGCTGGTCGGCCACGGCAGGAAAGACAACTCGGGAGAAATGAGACTGGGAGGATATGAAGTGCAAGATGTCTCCAAAATCATTCAACAAACCTCCAGGCGTTCCAATAAAATTAAAACAATAAGTGTGGTGGCCTGTGACGTCGGATCAGATAAAGCATTCATTGAAACACTGCTGAAGGATCTCCATGAGACCGCCGGCATCAAGACAGAGCTGCACATCAGGGACGCTGTGATCCAGGTCAGCCACACAGGAGAGAAAATCACCCAAAAGGATGGAGAGCAATGGCGACATGAAGATGACAGCAAGAAAGTGGTCGCAACCCTCGATAGGAACGGAGATGTAATTATTAGAAATGAACCCGGCAGTAAAGGAAAGGAAATCTTTACCGCTGAAAGAAACTTTCTAGGTAAAACAAAAAAACGTTTCCTGGTCTACAGAGACAGCTGGCCAGATGAGCCAAAAAGATTTATTAACCAGAATGTTTATGATAACTTGAATGCTAATGAACGTAATGCTTGTAATCAACTTGAAGCTCTATCCTGGGGATTGTTTCATGACGAAAACATACCCCGTCCAGAAAAAATGAAGATTAAAAACTTGGATCTAAAAGAGTATTATTTATCCCCCAAAAAAAAAGTAAAAAATGAACAAACAGGATGGTATGAGCTTACAGGGGAGGTAGAGACGATAAATAATAAACAAAAAGTAAAAGATATTCTTTCCAACTGTTATGAGATTAAATCAGGAGAAGATATCAGGAATGTAATCCGTCACTATGCAAAGGACGGAGAAGATGAGGTTACATACCTGAAGGTCAATGACTGGATATTAGAGGTTAATCCTATAAGTCTGTATGTTTATCTAATCGGAAAAAAGCTTGACAACAATGAAAGAGGAAATGAACAAAAAGTTAAGAAATGTATTGAAGATCAGATAGGAAAAGAAAGATACTCTGACATACGAAAAGGAATTAAAGCAGAAATGGGCCAAAATGACCCTAAAGAAGGATACGCTCAATATGTGGAAGGTATTTTTCGTGGAGAGCCCACAACACCTCGCCTGCCGCTCCCAGCTGAGGCCTGGTGCACCACATATTTCACTGCATCAGTTATATCTGAATCTGCTAGAAACTTCCGGACATTTCCTCTGATTCTCATGGCCCTGGATATGGTCCAAAGCACAGACAACAATATCAAAGCGAATGGACTGAACTTTCTTTGGGAAGAACATTCAATGGCAAGAGGACGTTCTTGGATTGACCCAAGCAGGCGTGAATTTAGTGGCTCAGCCGACTATGAACGTTCCAGCAAATTACAAAACCCAAATCCTTCGACTAGTGAGGAATTAAGGAATGATCTTAAAAAGCTTATAACAAGTGAAATCCAACTGTATGATAAGTGGATTGGAAAAAAAGATCCATCTCAGATATTCAATATCGCTAAGAAATACGAGATAACTGAACCAAATGCAGTTCAGGATTACGAAACGTTCATAAATACAGTAGGTGAGAGCGACTCTACAGCATCCGGAGCATTAGGAGGCTACAACGACGGCCACGTAACATCCCAAGACTTGAAATCTGCCTCTGAGTTGGAAAAGTCCTTCAAACTTGAATCGTATTACTCCAGGCGGAGCGTTTTAACCGCTGAACAAGTCTACAGTCAGTTAAAGGCAAAATATGGTGAAAGTCTGGCAGGGTTGCAGGTCCAGGAGGGCAGCGCCAGAATGGAGAACGGAGAGTTTGTGTGTAATCTGTTAAACGGTACTGACGCTAAATCTGTTGAGTTTAGAGCTGAATTATCTCCGGAGAGTCAACACTACTCTAAAGCAATGTCAGAGAGCATTGAAACAGCAGTTCATGACATGGAAAATCATGGTTCCTCCCATCAAGGCAGCAAGTACGTAGAGCACGCTGGGCATGCTGTTGGGACGCTGGGACTCATGCTGGGGATGAAAGGAGCTGTTCGTGCTTTTGAACAGGGTGACTTTAAAGATGGCGTGGTGGGGTCTCTGCAGACGGCTCATGGAGTGACAGCTATGACATCGTCTATTATTGCAAAACAAGCTCTGTCCTCAGAGGCCAGAATGGCCAAAGCTGTAACATCGGTCATGAAAAGACCTGCAAAGAAGGGTTTTACGTCAGTTATACCAATAGTGGGAATTGGATTTGGGATATACAATGATAAACAAGATTTTAAGAGAGGTGACACGCTGGGATATATCGATGCTTCCTTAGATGGTAGTATAGTTGGTTTAGATGTTATTGAAACTGCTCAGCCTGAACTGGTCCCGTTGATAATGCCTATAAACCTGGCTTTATCCGTAGTCCGGATGGGCATTGATGAAATTTATATGGGCGTACAGAATGAACTAAACAACCTCCCGAAAGATGCTGGACTTCTGGAGAAACTGGGGGCCGTTTCTTTAGGCTTTCTGAATGAGATTTGGGATTTTGACATTAGGGCGGCGAGTTTCTTTTATGATTGGCGTTACGATGAAATTGAGCAGGGACACATACTTGTTGCACAGATATCAGACTATCACAAATATTACAAAGTTACAAAGCAACAGGATGGAACGAGTGCCATTGATTTTAGCGGTGGCGACTCTTCTGGGAACGGAGGAGGAATTCACTTCTGCCTCACCGACCAGGGTCCGTCTGAACTCTGCATGGACTATTTTGTGTCTAGTAATGAGAGTTTTGGGAAAAGGTGTTGGCAGATTGATACACAGGGAAGCAAAGATATTATTCTTGGCCTGGGAGAGTCACAGCAGTTAGAGTACACAACACTACATAAGAAAATACTCTGGTTCATACCAGCCGGCTCTGTGACGGTGGTTTCAGGTGTTAAAGCTGTATCAGAGTCAAGGTTTGGGGAATACAAAGGACATAGAGATTCTAATCATTTTTTTGCAATTCAGAAAGCAGAGGATGAACATGTGATTGAAGTCATGTTAAGTTACTATTACAGGCTTTATGGTGAACCAGGTGATGACATATTCTTCCTCGGTCCACAGAGAAGTTATGTTGAAGGATGCGGAGGAAAAGACACGTACATTATTCCTAAAAATGGAGGGAAAACAACCATTAACAACTACGATCCTTCCAAAGCACTAGACACTCTTCATTTCAGTGTTAATTACAGTCACATTTCTGTGTCTAAATCTGGAAATGATGTTGTGTTAATGTATGAGGGAAGTCACACTGTGACCATAGAAGGATGGTTTTTAGGGGAACCGTATCGTCACATGAACATGTTGTCTGGAGACGGAGTCTTGTTTGAGATTTCCTCAGTCGTGGTTTCTTCTGTTCAGCTGGTGGCTGTAGGGGTTAACAAGATGTTTAGTTCTAGAAGTGAAAATGTGAATGCATCCGAGCCACTTTTAAGCAAAGTTACAAACGTCTTTGGGTCTCAGTATGACGATGTGATTGTTGGAAATGGAGAGAATAATATCATAGATGGAGGAGGAGGTCATGATCAGTTAATGGGCGGTGAAGGAGAAGACATGTACATAGTGAAAGTCAGAAAACAGTCGTCAGTGTTGATTGAAAATACCTCCAAAGACACTAAAACAGACCTGGCCATAATAGAAGCAAAGCTTCACACTTTTAGAGTGGAAGTATTGTATGACAGTATTGTTCTGACAGCTCCCCACAACAACACGCCCATCAGGGTGACTTTAGGGAATTGGTTCAGATCAGCAGCAGACAGACATTTGCTTGTTGTCACAAAAGATTTGATCACTTTCACAATCTCAGATAACAAGGCCGACTGCCTGGACAGGAGAAACCTGTTCACCAAGTGTATTAAAAGTAGCAGCATCGACTACAGCAGCTCACCATCTCCTCTGCTGGTGGACCTACAGGAGGACGAGGCTTTTAGCAGCTTGACGGAGGTTCGCGGGTCAAAGTTCAACGATGTCATCAGAGGGAACAAAGAACACAATGTTATTGTCCCAGGAGGAGGAGATGATTTCATCCAGGGTAGAGGAGGAGAGGACTGGTACGTTATCACGCCGGGCCAAGGAGTAAAAACCATCAACAATCAATCTCCAGATCTAGCCTTGGATATTCTCTTTCTGAAAGAAGAATACGAGAACATAAAGTGTTCTTGTGAAGGGCAGAGCATCATCATGTTGGTACATGGTAGAAAAGATGTTATTTTACAGAACTGGTTTGATTCAAAGTTTCATCAGCACCTGCAGATTAAAACCAGTGATGGAATAACAGCTGGACTGATGACCAACCGCAGCAGCTGTGATGACTCGTTAATGTTCCCTGTAACTGTTGATTATAGAAACCAGAAACCCAAGTGTGTCAGCCGTTTCCGAGTCTTCTATGGCCTTCAATGCACAATGATGAATATGATTAATCATGATTCAGTTAAAGAAATGTACGGTTCCTCAGGTTTCGACATCATGGTTGGAAACAGTAATGAGAATCTGCTTGATCCGTACACCGGAGGGGCACTGATGGTTGGAGGTGAAGGAAAAGACACTTACATAATCAAACAAGGATATGGAAACTCAATGATCGACAACTTTGCAGAAGATCAGAGTATTGATACTGTGTCGGTTGACATGGATTATCTTCATTGCAGTCAAGTCACACTGGACTCATCAACAGACGATCTGAAGGTGACAATCACATCAAAAGGGGAACAACTAAAATTCACTCTGCTCAACTACGCCAAAAGTTCCAAATATCAGCACTTAGTATTTCAAAGCTCTGACGGAGTGAATTTTAAATTGAAATCACTAAACTCAACTGGTGATGTACCATTCTTTCAAATTGAAGCTTTCAAAGTGACTCTGAAACAGCTACAGGTTGACTGCCGCTTGGATCTCAACTCTCAGAGGAATCTGTCAAAGGTCCACACGGTGCAAGGCTGTCCCTCCCAGTCCAATGACATACTAGGTAAGTAGTACAGATGTCAATCTTCCTCTATAATGCCATTCAAATGTCACTTTATTATATTTAATTTAATTAAAAAAGTATTCATCCTATTATTAAAGCTATAGTGTGTAGTTTCTGCCCACATGAGGAATTCCATATAATGTCAACAACACCGTCGGTGCATCCACATGATGCAAACCGTCGGTGATCCCCCCTCTCCTTACCCCTCCTCCATGCAGTTTCTTGTATTAATTTACCTGTCAAATCAATGACATCGAGGACTACAAAACACGATGGACTCTTGTAATTTTTATGCAACAGAAATGTGGTCGGTCCATCGGTCTCTTTTGTGGTTTTCATTCCTTCTGCTGAACGTGGTGGTCTTTTCTTAGTACAATCACTGACTGAAACATTTTGCGGGCGTTTCTTGGGTTTTTCAGCCTTCACCTGTTGCAGCAGTTCTCTTCGTTTCCAAAGCTGAACACTGCTGTTTCCTTTCTCAGTGGCATCACTTGAGCTGCTGTGAACAAAAGTCGCTGGAAGCAAGAATTTTTTAAACATATTCATACTGAGAAATACAGAGAGAGTTTTGTGGAGCTGAGAGGCTTAATTACCTTTGTATCAACTAATTTGGCAATGGCTTGATTGTAACGGACGTTCATCAATATAAAATAGTCGCGCACTAGAGGGACTTCAAACATTAGCCTCAAGGGGGCACCTGTGTCATGGCATTGCGTATCTGGCACGCCGCTTTGTCTACAATCATTCTCAACGGCGAGCAAACACAAATCAACAGACAACCCTGTAATTAAACATTATCTAACAAGTGTAGGGATGCGTTTCTGTTGTAAAGGGTAACAGTGCTCGGTTTGCAAGAAAGAGCTAATTCATGATAAGATAAGCATTTTGACTCAGTGGAAGAACGCTGCAGACTGGAGAATTGCTAGGAGCTGTTAATCTTGCCGAGAATCTTTGGTCTGAAATGTGCTTTAGTTGTTTTTATATTCTCTTTAATGAATGTTTTTCATTGTTTTTAACTGCTCTTTAATGATTTATGTAAAGCACTTTAAATCGCCTTGTTGCTGAAATGTGCTGTGGATATAAAGCTGCCTTGCCTCTTGCCTTAGGTAACGATCAAGACAACGCTCTGATTGGTGGGTGGAAGGATGACACCTTGGAAGGAGGCGCCGGAGATGACACGCTGATCGGAGGGAACGGAGACGACATCCTGATTGGTGGCTTGGGAGATGACACTCTTTATGGCGAGGACGGAAATGACACTATGATGGGAGACTCTGGCCGGGACGTCTTCCTTCCCGGACCAGGGGCCGGTGTGGTGGACGAGGGTACCTGGAGAACACGGTTGTGAGGAGCAGGGCCTGTAAAGAAAGGTTATCAACATCTCGAAACATGCTGCGGGGCGGCGTGGAGGGATGATGGAGATGCTCGCCGGCACCATCTACTGTGATATCTAATATTGGTGTCCGGTTACCGAAGTTCTCTAAAGCTTCTCAAAGGACGGCAATGACGCTCTTGGTGTTATAACCGTAGCGATTACCTGGTCGGTGGTGATGGAAATGACATTTACATGTTGGCTTTCAACAACGGTTCAGTCACGGTTGATAACTGTGCCAAAGACAACGCTACAGACGTCTTGTACATGAGCTCACAGTCAACGCCGCCATTTGACTGCCAACTTTTGTCTGATAGAGTTCTCCTGACTTTCTTTGGACTTAACCAAACTATAGTTAAAATTACACTGCAGGGCTGGATCAATGATGAGAACGAATGTGGTCATTTGAAGTTGATTTTTAGAGATCAGGAGGTGTCGGTGGACCGGCTGCTGCAAGAGTGTCAGTTAAGACAGCTGGAAAAATGTCCTCTTTTGCTGGGTTTTCCTTTGTGCAAACAAGCAAAAAAACAACAACAAGAGATATGGGAACAACTAGAAACAAATGTTGATTCAATTTCTATGCTGGCTGATATAGTTTAATCTTTAAAAGCGAGGACACAGTTTCTGAAATTCCTTGATCATTTGTCATTTTATCTTAACTAAGGCCGTGCCCTTTCAAACGTGTCTGTTTAGGACTGATTGTTTGGCCTCCTGTCTTGCTGTTTGTAGCTTTCTCCAGAACAATTGTACTCCAAAATGACTTAAAGAAGGACCCCAAAGCAACCCACTGTATACTACTAGGCTTGTTTTAGATGAGCTGCGCCTCGCCCCCTGCTGGGTGGTGACAAAAAGCTGTGGTCAAGTTAGACAGTTTTCAGCCTTCAGTCTGAACAGGAATTTACAGAAGCACTCACTTCCTGTTAAGTCTGATTTGGATTTATTAAAATGTTATCAGACCCATATATCCACTTTAGATTCTGACAGAGTAGCTGTTAAAACTCTCTGCACACAATCTGCTGTTGATGTCATTAAACAGCATTTAAACAAAATATCTTTAAATCAGACAAATATTAATCCGAAACTGAAAGAAAAAAATTAAAAATGTATGTAAAACCTAATTTTGCACCTCTTTGATCTTGTGAGGTCATTGTTGCCCATGTGCATGACGACAGCGAGTGAGGATCAATTTGGACCCAAATCAATCATTTCTGCGCAGGCCTAGCTGATCTCCAACAAACCTGATAACTTACTATCGTTAACAATTTAACACTTGAGCAGAGGTATTCATTCTCAGCATCGGTCAGGTCAGTTCCACAGTTAATTTTAGAAAGTTTTGTG
>NC_053117.1:41838376-41860876 GCF_010015445.1 Perca fluviatilis | reverse complement strand
TCTGAGGTTATGTACACAGCTATAAAAAAAGTGAAAAACACAATATCTTTACAACAGTAAAACTGCGTTCTTACTGTTTTTCAGAAAGTAATGGAGGTGAAAGCAATGAATTTGTATTTAGAGATGATGCAGACATCCAATGTGATGAAGAAAACTTGCCACATGATGCTGGAGAGAGGCAGGATTAGTCACACTATTCTTTGGTACTGTTATGTACCTTTAGTTTTTTTCCCCAGTAATTTCATAAATTACTAGAGACAAAATACTATATTGAAGAACATTTTCATTCCTTCTTGTTTACCTCACATAAAAATTGGTGTAGTATACAATCTATATCTTTTCCTTAAATAAACTATTGAGTAGTGTGAAGTCACTCAAACTGTAAAGATGAGAAAGTTTGTAATTTCTGTATTGGTGTTTGATGCTAGTGTTTTTACCCTCAGTGTGTTCTGAGGGACAGTGTGTGTTATCTCAGTGAGGCTTGTGCATAGTGTTCGGCTGCACTGAGCCTGTTTTGCAGTTGATGTGAACTGTTTAGCTCAGGTGACTGTTGTTGTGCAGACTGTAGTTTGAGTTTTGCACATGTTTTCCAGTTGTGCCCACTGTCGTTTAGCAATGGGAAAAAACTGTAAAATGTACAAAAACAGAAATCTTGAGAGAATCGTGAATTTATTCCAGAAAATTCAACATATTATTTATGACAAAAACATGTTCTATTGCTATGAAAAATACACTAAAAAGATGAAAAATAAAAGTAAAACACATGGCTTGTTTAAAGTTAGGACATTTTTTAGGACATTAGTACTAAAGAAGGTAAAATAATAGTTATAAAGCTGCAACTAACGCTCGTTTTCTGTATCGATTATTAACCAAAAAGTCAGAAAACGCCAAAAAAAAGTCTTTTCAGTTTCTCAAAGTGGTTTCTCAAGATGTCTTTGTTCAAATGTCTTCTTCTGTCTAGAAACTAAAATCAATAATCAGTTTAATATGACACAAAACAGAAAAGAAGCAGAGGATGAAAACAACATTATATGAGTTATTTTTTAGGTTTCAATTAATTGTTTCTGTCGATCGACTAACTCTTTGCTGCTCTACTTACCAGAGTATAAGTATGTATATATATATATATATATATATATACACACACTTATACTCTATAATATAGTATACGTATGTGTGTATATGTATGTATATATATATATATATATACACACACACACATACTTATACTATATTATAGAGTATAAGTACGATTGTTTTCATCGTTCCATCTATAAAATGTCAGAAAATAGTGAAAAATGTTGCTGATGTTAATGTCTGTGTGTGTCTCTATGTGTGTGTATCTCTGTCTCTGTGTGTGTGTATCTGTGTGTGTGTGTGTGTGTCTGTCTGCCTCTGTCTCTGTGTGTGTGTCTCTGTGTGTCTCTGTCTGCCTGTGTGTGTGTGTGTCTCTGTGTGTGTCTCTGTGCGTGTGTGTGTCTGCCTGCCTCTGTGTGTGTCTGCCTCTGTGTGTGTGTGTCTGCCTTTGTATGTGTGTGTGTGTGTGTGTGTGTCTGCCTGCCTCTGTGTGTGTGTGTGTCTGCCTCTGTGTGTGTGTCTGTGTGTGTGTGTGTGTGTGTGTGGGTGTGTTTTTGTGTGTTGTGTGTGTGTGTGTGTGTGTGTGTGTGTGTGTGTGTGTGTGTGTGTGTAAAAATAAGATTCAGTTTAAAAAAAAAAAATCTGATACCAAACAGAGAGTGGAGGAAACCTCCATATCTGAGAGGCTGAGAACAGCTTCCTGTTACATCACGTAGACTGATCGATTATCAACAGCTGGCGTAGATTTCTCTGTCGATCGACCAATCGTTGCAGCTTTAAAAAAGCCCCCCCCCCCAAAAAAACTAGAAAAAAATTAATTAACACATGCAACAGTTTACAAAAGTTCAAAGAGTAACCCACCCACGAGCCGAACGTTAAAATACAGAGAGAGGAAATCAAAGAGGGAGACATGTCCGCCGAGGTTTAAAGAACCGGCACTGCTGGTTGGGTCCATAGTCTCTGGGGGGGGGGGTCTGTGTGTGTGTGTGTCTATGTGTGTATGTTAAACTAAAAGGATCTTACTCTTTAACTAAGAGGTCTATCTCTGTAGGGATCCATCCCATAATGTTGTCAGACACCTAGATTAATAATCTGAGTTTGTCAGCGGCAACAACAGAACTTTTAGTGGATGAAAACATTCATCGCTAAACATTTGTCCTGTAGGGTTAAATTGCAGTTTGGCTCTTTCCTTGTGTGTTTATTTGTTGTTGCAGCCTCAGTTTGACGTGAGTTACGGTAAAACATGATTACACAGAACGAATGCAGGAGCCAAGCAAATAAGAGTTTGAGACAGAGAATAAACAAAGCCAAAGTGCAGTTTCTCTGATATATCTTATAAAAAGGAAAATCTATCTTTGTCCAGTCAGTGCTTCTCTGTCTGCGCTTTAACCAGGAGAAGGTAAGCTGTTAGAAAGATGGATTGCTTTTATGTGTTTTATATACAGTTAAGGCCAAAAGTTTGGACACACCTTCTCATTCAATGTGTTTTCTTTATTTTCATGACTATTTACATTGTAGATTCTCACTGAAGGCATCAAAACTATGAATGAACACATATGGAATGATGTACTTAACAAAAAAGTGTGAAATAACTGAAAACATGTCTTATATTTTAGATTCCTCAAAGTAGCCACCCTTTGCTTTTTTGATAACTCTGCGAACCCTTGGTGTTCTCTCAATGAGCTTCATGAGGTAGTCACCTGAAATGGTTTTACCTTCACAGGTGTGCTTTGTCAGGGTTAATTAGTGGAAGTTTTTCCCTTATTAATAAAAAAGCAAAGGGTGGCTACTTTGAAGAATCTAAAATATAAGACATGTTTTCAGTTATTTCACACTTTTTTGTTAAGTACATAATTCCACATGTGTCCATTCATAGTTTTGATGCCTTCAGTGAGAATCTACAATGTAAATAGTCATGAAAATAAAAAGGAAACGCATTGAATGAGAAGGTGTGTCCAAACTTTTGGCCTGTACTGTACAAGTTTAAATACTCTGCCAACCAGTGTTGGGCAAGTTACTTCCAAAATGTAATACATTAAAGATTACTAGTTACTGTCATCTGAGAGTAATTAGTTAGATTACAATATTACTGTCTCTGAATCAGGCACGGCACCAGGATTCCAGTTTTGGATGGGCCAGACCAATTTTGGGTGGGCCTTAAATTAAAAACGTTATCAAATCCCTGTTTAACCTAATACAAATGACTGGCTAATATACTGTTATATTATATATATTATATGTGCTTACATAATAAAGATTGTAATAGCTTGATGTTATTTATATGTTGTTGCATTCTAAAAAGTTTCGGTGCAAAGGACGGACCTATCCGCGATCGCTCTTCTTGGTTCTGACCAGGCACGGCGTTACCTGGTACCTAAACAACGACTGTTGCAACCTTGTCCTTTACTGGAAATGATTTTCACAATCTCAGATCACTGGGAGCTAGCCTAGAATACCTACAAGCTACATCCGATTCAAACCTCACTGTCTGCTGAACTTGCGCAGAAACATAAAAATAGACATGACCAGTTTTTTTAAATTGTTTTTGAAAACTAAACATTTAGACAATTTTAGTACAAATTATGAGATTATTTGCCGATTTTTAATAATTCTTCAACAAATTATAATATATGAATTAATTAATGTTTTTTGAGGAAATGTTTTGGGTGGGCCTGTTGAAAGTGGGTGGGCCTAGGCCCGTCAGGCCCACCCATAATGCCGTGCCTGCTCTGAATTGTAATGCTTTACACTACTTCTGCATTACTTTTAAATTACTTTCACCAAAATAACAGTAGAAGTTTGACTTGGCAGGTAGCTTGTGAATTTCACCACCGGATCAATAAAGACTCCTTTTTGTCCACTTTAATACATCATAGATTATTCATTATATTTTTTATAATTAATATGAATATGCAAAGTAACTAAAGCTATAAAAATAGAGAAGTAAAACGTACAATAGGCAAGTAGGAGAAAATGCAAATACTGGTACTCAATTAAAAGTACCTTACAGTTGTATTGAAATACGGCATAGTTACTTTTCACGGCTGATAAAATTTAATATTACGTGTAGCGAGCTTCAACATTAATTCCAGACATGTTTATATCTGTCAGCAGCTCGGACACACTGCTGTCCACACTGACGTACCGTCAGCTGTTGGGACACAGATGTTGTCCGTACCGTCTCTGGTTCTGGCTCTGACCAGGGGAACAGTGATGGGACAGCTCGCTTCAACGCAGCGTAATAACTCCTGAAAATAATGTCTATTTCGCAAATGTATCTGTCTCTGCATTCACCTCAACCATTGAATACAGCAACAGGAAATAATACTCACAGCTTTTTTTTTCCTGTGAAGAAATGTTTTGGGGAATTCTTAAAAAAAGCTAAACACCACTAGACTAGACAAGTCGATATGTACCCTTCTCATCTCCGTGCGTGCTGTAAGGCTGTCTGACGGCTCCAGCGGCATCAGGCCAGCACAGATAACTGGTTCCAGTAATCCTACTGCTCTGAATAAGTGACAAAATAACGCCAACATGTTCCTATTTACATGTTGTGATTTATAGAGTCACAGCGTGTACAAAAAATAACGTAACATGAGACACAGCCATCTTCTAACTGTAAACAAACCGGGAACTATATTCTCAGTCGGAAGAATATAGTACTTGGGCGGAGTGATATGCTCGCAGCAAGCCTGTCTGAGAATATAGTTCCCGGTTTGTTTACGGTTAGAAGACGTCTGTGTCTCATGTTACGTTGTTTTATGTACACGCTGTGACTCTATAAATCACAACATGTAAACAGGAACATGTTGGCGTTATTTTGTCACTTTTGTCACAATTCGGAGCAGTAGGCTAGTTGGAACCAGTTACCTGCAGGATCTGTGCTAGGCTAAGCTAATGCTGGAGCCGTCAGACAGCGTTACAGCACGCACTGAGATGAGAAGGATATGTATCGACTTGTCTAACTCTGGGGGTTACGGTGAATAAGCTAAATTCCCAATAAGTTGGCGTGTTCCTTTAAAATGTGTCGTAACTCACTGAGATTGTAACGGGTGTAATATTACAGGCTCAGATTATTATTCTAAGTGTCTGACAACATTATGGAAAGGATCCCTACAGAGATAGACCTTTTTGTTAAAGAGTAAGATCCTTTTAGTTTAACATGAAACAGCCCCGAAATCACCATCACCAAACCCACCAGACTCCATGTAAATAATCAGGACTTTTAGCGTGTATAGAGCCAGCATATTTCCACCAGACTCCATGTAAATAATCAGGACTTTTAGCGTGTATAGAGCCAGCATATCTCCACCAGACTCCATGTAAATAATCAGGACTTTTAGCGTGTATAGAGCCAGCATATCTCCACCAGACTCCATGTAAATAATCAGGACTTTTAGTGTGTATAGAGCCAGCATATCTCCACCAGACTCCATGTAAATAATCAGGACTTTTAGTGTGTATAGAGCCAGCATGTAATGACGTCTGAAGACAAACAAGTGAAATCTGAAGTAGATTACGCCCTCGGACGTTTAAAAAACTGTATCTATATTTACTTTTCATCTCTAATCTTCATTCATGATGCATTGCTATATCGCTGATGTTTATTCCTGTATTTGTCGCTTTGTGTTTGTGCTTTTTCATAGGGCAATGGCAGATTGGAAGAAGAATTGGAGGCTCCTGATCCTCTTCAGCCTCCTCAGCCTCACTGAACTATTCGGTGAGAAATATTTTACTTTTTAACAACCTCGAGTTCAAGCTTTGACTTTTTGATATTAATGAACGCCCGTTGCATTCAAGCCATTGCCAAATGAGTTGCTAATTAAGACTATCAGCTCCACATAACTCTCTCTGGATTTCTCAGTATCTGACCCGTTCTCACTCCGAACTCGTAAAATACGGATGCTTGGGCAGTGTCTCTCAGCATCAGATACAACGCAATCTACGCGGTGCTTTAAGAGTAGTATGTAAAGAATACAACGGTAGAGAGTAGTATGTAGAGAGATTAGACACTATGTTTCTGTTAACCCTTTCCTTGACTGGGTTACAGGTGCATAGCATCGGCGACAGACACACAGGATATTAAACCTGTTTCAAGCCCTTTGAACCTGTAATTGCTTGTCCTCTGTCACTATCAGACAAGTTCAGCAAAGTCTCACTTGAAGCACTAAAACTCATTTTTAAACATAGTTTTTTAATATAATTTTTATGGGGGCTGAGATGAAATTTAGAAAAAGGTCTAAAATCGCCCATGATGCCAATGCTTCACTTGTGGTAGGCAATGCTTAACTAACAGTGTTGGGCAAGTTACTTCCAAAATGTAATACATTATAGATTACTAGTTACTGTCATTTGAGAGTAATTCGTTATATTCCAATATTATTGTATGTGAATTGTAATGCTTTACACTACTTTTGCATTACTTTTGAGTTACTTACACCAAAATAACAGCAGAAGTTTGACTTGACAGGTAGCTTGTGAATTTCACCACCAGATCAATAAAGTCTCCTCTTTAATCACTTTAATACATCACAGATTATTCATAATATTTTGTATAATTAATATGAATATGCAAAGTAACTAAAGCTAGAAAAATAGAGAAGTAAAACATACAATAGGCAAGTAGGGTATAGTATTACCGAAATTTAATTAGTATTGCGTTATATTACTGTGTTACAGCAAAAAGGAATACATTACTGTAATTGCATTACTTTTGTAACGCGTTACTCCCAACACTGTTAACTAATCATTCATTCATGATTAACCACTCAGTATGATGCATAATACAGTAAAAAATCATTAGTGCTGAATCACAGTTAATCAGTAACTACCCATTAACTAACCAGTCGCTCCTCATTTGTTCCTCAGTAACTATCTACATTTTTGTGTACCTTATTGTAAAGTGTTACTGTTACAGCTCTTAAGAGACAACTCACATACAGAGACTCAAATCTGTGTGGTAATTGTTTATATCAGCGCTTCTCAAAGTCCGGACCAAACGGCAAATAAATCCAGACCCAACCAATACATACCTCAGGTTATGAGTACAATACCTTATTTTTATTTAACCTTAATTTATCCAGGTAAGTTAATTGAGGACAATTTCTCATTTGCAACAACGACCTGTCACATTCACACATTTTCACATTCATACCTGGAAGCTGCCCAGTACAACCACAGTCTGATCTGATCACATTCATACCTGGAAGCTGCCCAGTACCACCACAGTCTGATCTGATCACGTTCATACTGGAAGCTGCCCAGTACCACCACAGTCTGACCTGATCACATTCATACCTGGAAGCTGCCCAGTACCACCACAGTCTGATCTGATCACATTCATACTGGAAGCTGCCCAGTACCACCACAGTCTGACCTGATCACATTCATACCTGGAAGCTGCCCAGTACCACCATAGTCTGATCTCATCACATTCAAATGTTACCTTAACTACTGTAACTGTTGTACCTAAATCGAATCAACCTGAATATATGTTGCTTGAAGGTTAAAAGTGAGTTGAATAAATGTTATTTTGTTATTGCCAATCGATCTGGATCTCTGAGCTGGAATAAAAATCAGATGCAAGCCTTTGAGTGAAACGTTTGAGAACTTTTAGATCACCAGAAGTACTTTTCCTGAAAAAACAGAAATCTCTCTGTATGTTTCCGTTGTCAAACTGTCCCTTCTCTTCGGGAAACAACAACAAACTTTGAGCTAGCAAGCTGAGCTGGCTATGCGAGAGTAGAGCGTTAAAGACGGAGACACAGACAGAAGACAGAAGTGATTTTTTTACAGGTTTGAATACTTGTATTTTGTTTTGTTTGTTCCCCAGAGGTGAGAGATGAAGAGTGGAAGGAGCTCAGCCCGGATATCGCTGCACTACACCAGCTCAGAGGACTGTCTGAACACATGTTTCATGAAAATATCAGGAACCCACCGAACCACAGGTCTCTTGTTATGGATTTGTTCCTTGTTCCTCTCCATAGGTACACAAATATTAAACACAAAAGCACAGAGAACACAGAGATGGTTAAAGTGATATATTGCAAAAGTTTATGTAATTAATTACGTTCAGACTACAGTCAAAAGTGGCCCAAATCTATAAACTTCAGAAGTAGTGTAAACACTCCAATAAGATTTACATCACTTCCATATGTGGTCCTGAATCAGACCCAGGTCTGATATTTTCAATGCGGCCGCAGTGTGAACAACCAAGGCGGATTTGATGCAACTTTCACATTAATCTACATTGAAGTTTGTCACAATTATGCGCCGGCGGGAGTTAGACACAGACAGTAGAGTGAGGTGTTAGACCTAATTAGTGTATGTTCATTAATGTTACATTACACAAACATTTTGAAATAACAGTGAATATGCTGACTTCCTCCATAACCTCCCTAACTTTAGTGCAACAGCGTGTTGCGTCTGATGTCATTGTTATTGCCACATTTTAAAAAGGTCATTTGAACAGCCAAACAAAAAATCAGATCTGAGCAAAAAAATCAAAATTAAGCATTAAGACTATAAGTTCAGTTTTCCAAGGCAGCTCCCACAGACCAGTTGCAGTGTGCACAATGATTTTTTTACATATCTAGACACAAATAACTGTTTTCTGATTGGAATACAGCCAAAAACAAATCTCTTCTTATCCTATTAAAATGATTCTTTACAATACTCTATTATCATTGGACAACAGTCTTCAAGCAAAAACCACTTCATCCTATGACGAAACAGTTTCTTCCCACCGTATGCATGAGGCACAGTACAGGCCAAAAGTTTGGACACACCTTCTCATTCAATGCGTTTCCTTTTTATTTTCATGACTATTTACATTGTAGATTCTCACTGAAAGCATCAAAACTATGAATGAACACATATGGAATTATGTACTTAACAAAAAAGTGTGAAATAACTGAAAATAACTTATATTTTAGATTCTTCAAAGTAGCCACCCTTTGCTTTTTTTGATAGCGATGCAAACCCTTGGTGTTCTCTCAATGAGCTTCATGAGGTAGTCACCTGAAATGGTTTTCACTTCACAGGTGTGCTTTGTCAGGGTTAATTAGTGGAAGTTTTCCCTTATTAATAAAAAAAGCATTGAAAGAGAAGGTGTGTCCAAACTTTTGGCCTGTACCGTATATAGTGTCACTTGTACTAACTGGAATGTGCGGTCCTGTTACAGGAAGCGCTAAATAATGAGCCCCCCCCTTGTGAAAAGCGCAATATAAATTCAATTTATTATTATTATTAACTGAAGGAGACTATAGTATGCAGCAACACAAAGACACAGAAGACACAGAGCATACAGAAAATGAACACAGAGTATATAGGAAATGTAAAATTATAATTAATACAACTCAAAGAATAATAATTTCTTTTACAGTTGTTTTTTACTTGATCTTGATAAATGTCTCCTGAGGCTGTGTTCACACTTTTTTGACAAGAAAAAGTTGACTAGGGCGATTTTTGGTTCCAAAAACGCCTTTGTTCCTATAACAACAGCTACTGCTTCAGTATCCTAGAGCGCTATGGGGAGCGGTGCTAACATGAGATAAAACAACGTGGTGGAGCGAGCTAGAGAAAGAACAGACAAAGAGAGAGAGAGGTGCTAACGTTAGATAAAACAAAGTGGTGGAGCGAGCTAGAGAAAGAACAGAGAAAGAGAGAGAGAGGTGCTAACGTTAGATAAAACAAAGTGGTGGAGCGAGCTAGAGAAAGAACAGACAAAGAGAGAGAGAGGTGCTAACGTTAGATAAAACAAAGTGGTGGAGCGAGCTAGAGAAAGAACAGCGAAAGAGAGAGAGAGGTGCTAACGTTAGATAAAACAAAGTGGTGGAGCGAGCTAGAGAAAGAACAGCGAAAGAGAGAGAGAGGTGCTAACGTTAGATAAAACAAAGTGGTGGAGCGAGCTAGAGAAAGAACAGCGAAAGAGAGAGAGAGGTGCTAACGTTAGATAAAACAAAGTGGTGGAGCGAGCTAGAGAAAGAACAGAGAAAGAGAGAGAGAGGTGCTAACGTTAGATAAAACAAAGTGGTGGAGCGAGCTAGAGAAAGAACAGACAAAGAGAGAGAGAGGTGCTAACGTTATATAAAACAAAGTAGTGGAGCGAGCTAGAGAAAGAACAGAGAGAGAGAGAGAGAGAGAGAGAGAGAGAGAGAGAGAGGGTGCTAACGTTAGATAAAACAAAGTGGTGGAGCGAGCTAGAGAAAGAACAGACAAAGAGAGAGAGAGGTGCTAACGTTATATAAAACAAAGTAGTGGAGCGAGCTAGAGAAAGAACAGAGAGAGAGAGAGAGAGAGAGAGAGAGAGAGAGAGAGAGAGGTGCTAACGTTAGATAAAACAAAGTGAGTTCCCTGTACACGGAGCACCCAGTCATATCATATAACTCGCTGCGCTCTCGACTTTTTTTCTTGTTGTTATGGATTTCCAGAGAAACCAGACCCATGTGACGCGTTCATCCAATCAGCTACCGGTTTTCATTTTTTGGGCAACAATACAGATTAGCACCGCCTGCTGTTATGGAGACGTATTACGTCTCATCTCTTCGGTGTGTTCTGAGGAACTTTTTGCACCAACACGGTCAGTCCGACTGGCTTTACTGCCGACGGTTGGCCATCTGGTTGGTGTGTAACCGCCTTAATGGGAACAATAATCTTTGAAATCAGTCCAGTATTTTGACGTAAATGCTGTAACCAGCAGCTGTGAACCGAGCTGCAACAACCCTACAGAACAAATGTTCAGCGTCATTTTGCGTCCTTTAGGGATACATCTTCACTTCTATGTTATGTTTTAAAAACGTATACCTTTTGTTAGGTTTCTGCCAGCAGCCTGTTGCACCAGCTGTGTGTAAGTTCTATCTTAAGTTCAGTTGTAAAGCCCACACTAAACGATACTTTGAAACTAGATAGTTTGATGATGTTGTGTTGATGTTTGGTTGCACCATGGAGACGTAAGTTCATCATAGTTTCACTGGTGTAAAGTCCACACTAACCATTATTTTGTTGCAGAAAATGACGTTTTCATTTTCCATGGCCAATCAGTGAAAAGCACTATTCTTGATGATGTGTTTTATTAATATTACTATATTATTATTACCGTGTTATCTCCCTTGCCAATTGTCTTTAAACACTTATTGTTAGCTCTGCTGTAGCGAAGAAGCTAATAGTTAAGAATAAGACAAACGTTAGTTATATGATTGTGATAATAACAATAACATTGCAAACTAACGCTAACAAGTACAATAACAACGTGACAATTGAGGGTGAAATGTCAACTACAACATGGGGTAGCAAATAAAGTTATGGGCAGATTAATGGTTAATTGTGCCGTTATAATAACAAACACATAATGATAGCCTACACTCGCAAACTTTTATGATTAACATTAGTAGCTGTTAGTTAAGGTTATCTTACCCAAGTCTGCTGCCAGCAGATCGTTCATCCTCTGTAGCTCCACTCATGAAAAATAAAAGCAGGAGTGTAAATGAAAATCATCGTAGATATCCAAGGGATGGAATCCCTCATCCTCCATGTTATCCCACCTTTCAAAATGATGCGCCATGCCAAATAATCTTACGGAGGACTTAACATCTACTAAGTGCTTGGTGTAAGATTTAAGTTGTAACGTATGCCTAAACTTTAGACCTGTTTCAGCTGGTGCAACCCTCAAATTGTTAGTAGCACGTGAACTTCGACCTATGTTACAACTTACGCTCAAATTAGTCTACGTATGAACTTACGCACGCCCGCCGATAGGGGGGGACAAACGGGTCTGTTGTCCCGGGCCCACAGTAGGGGGGGGCCCAGAACTGGGGGCCCAGAACTGGGCCCTCATTAAATTATGGAATAATTGAAAAACATTTTTTTAATAAGGCCTAATTGTGGAAAAAAATATGTAATATTTGAGTTACATAAAAGCTTTTATTGTTTTTTCTTCCTAATTGTCCTTGAAATAGTGGTCAAGAACCCCCACCCCCAACCCAAAAATGGTTTGGCCATTTATCAAAAGTTGATGTTGTTTTCAGTAGATTTAGAAGTTCAGTATGCTCAAAATGTCCGGTCAGCACAAGTCCGATGCTCAGAAAAGGAAGGAAAAGAGAAGAAGAAAATAGAGGCCTTAGAGATTTTCCAAACAAATATTTAAAAAAAAAAGGTGGAGCTGGAACTGTCAACGTAGAGCAAGGCAAGAAACAGCGCAGCCAACGTTTACGAGCCATGTAACGACGTAACAGGCCAGCTCTCATGTTAACGTCCATTAGCTTGTATAAAAGCCTGAGACAACACGTTCTCTTTTACAGAAAGAGTTGAGTTTGGTAGCTCCGTCAGAGAGGATGAGACAGAGAGGAGAGAGATCCAGCTGCTGTCAGGTGACAGAGAGAGTGATGCGGGAGGGGCCCGCTGCCTCGCAACGGAGGGACAGAGTCAGGCTACCGGTGAGAGAGAAGAGAGAGAGATAGAGAGAGAGAGAGAGAGAGAGACAGACAGAGAGAGAGAGAGAGAGAGAGAGAGAGAGAGAGAGAGAGAGATGCGGGAGGGGCCCGCTGCCCTGTCGGAGAGTCTGAGCAGGATGGATCAGAGACTGATCACATTAATTTCAGTGAGAGATGTGAGGAGAGGAGAGGAAGATCAGATTAGAGGAAGATCAGATTAGAGGAAGATCAGAGGAGAGGAAGAGCATAGCAGAGGAAGAGCATAGGAGAGGAGCAGGAGAGGAAGAGGAGAGGAGAGGACCAGGAGAGGAAGAGCAGAGGAGAGGTACAGGAGATGAACAGGAGAGGAGAGGAACAGGAGAGGAAGAGCAGGGGAGAGGAAGAGATCTGGGCGTGGGGGGCCCATCTAAGCTTATCTCGTCCCGGGCCCAGGCAAGACTGTCAGCTGGCCTGAACTTACGCATAGCTGGTGCAACCCAGTGCAATTGTCAACACTACTGCGGTGTTTCCGAGCCTCTAAAACTGAGTAATTTGGAAACACTGCTGTGCCCATTTTGGTTTCAAAACTCTGAGGTTGCTTTGTAGTCTGGACGGACAGAAACGAAGATATTTAGAAACAAGGACACACGTCAGTCAATCTTATCGGTTAGGTAGCATACAGACCTTTCAGTAACAATTCCACCTCGTCCTCGCTCCAAGATAATCAATCCCTGCTCTGAGTTTTCACCGTTGTTCTTTCTCCAAAGTAGTTTCTGTACTTCAAATTCTACAACAACAGAGTAATGTCAGACAATCTGCTTCCTGTTTACACCGACATGTGATTAGAGCTGAAATCAGGCCTTAAAAGTTCGGCCCGACAGAATCCGGCCTGAGCCTGACAAGTACATTTTGATTGATAGCTTTTTAAAAGCCCAAACCCGTTTACAGCCCGACATTATTCAAATGTGCACACGCACACATCATTTCTTTTGCCTTTTGTCAAGAATGAGTCATTTAAAAATGTTTTAACGTAATTTATTCATGACTATCGTAGGCTATGGGCCACTTGGAAGTTGGAACAAAGAAATAAAAGAAGTCCTCCAGTGGCCAGCCTCCGTTTCACCTCCTCAGCATCCATTTTAATCGAAACGCATCACCTGACTGCTCATTTACCTCGTAAGCCCGGCCCGAGTCCGTGTAAAATTATAGAAATTAAGCCCGTCGGGTTCGGGCAAAGATCTTCAGCTCTACATGTGATATGGGTTGTCAGACATGTTGATATGGACGGAGATTAGTTCTGCTACTGGAGGTAAAACTGTTGTGGAAGGAAATCATATTTGTCTTAAAATGCAGCTTAAAAATGAAAATGTAGCAAGACAAGCAAGCTTTATTTGTTGTAAGCATTTTAGCAACATGGTAATTCAAAGTGCTTTACATAAAACATTAAAGAGCAGTTTAGATGTAGTCTGAATTTTTGCCGCTGAAGGCTCAGATTATTAATGTCTGACGACTTTATGGAACATTGTTTTGGTTCTGCTTCCATCAGCCAACATATACCTAATAAGCTAATGTCAGCCTGGGGTTTATATCTGCCAGGCCGAGTAATCGATTAGGCTCTGATGACTTGGTTAAACATCTTATTGTTTTAGTGTGTTTTATTTTTGTTAATTAATGTGAACTGAAAAGCTAACAATGACTGTATTTCTTCTTAGGGACACAACCGTGCTTGGGACCAGAGATGTGTTGAAATCTGTTAGCAGGTAAGAACTCTCTCTCTCTCTGTTCTTTCTGAAGCTCGCTACTTTGTTTTATCTAACTAGTCTATGTTTGAACTTACGCATAGCTGGTGCAACCCAATGCAGGTGTCAACAAGGTATTTAGTGCAGTTCTGGTGGGAATATGTTTAAAAT
The DNA here is from genome assembly GCF_010015445.1 of Perca fluviatilis. Taxonomy (NCBI): domain Eukaryota; kingdom Metazoa; phylum Chordata; class Actinopteri; order Perciformes; family Percidae; genus Perca; species Perca fluviatilis. The sequence goes on along the minus strand of NC_053117.1, from coordinate 41,846,481 downwards.
CAAACTCTGATGAAGACCTAACCATTGCGCTGAAACCACTGAAAGGATAACCCTGACCAAAGGTCGGTTTTAGACATACGGGGAGTGAGACTGCGTTGAAAAAAGACAATTGGCATCTTTTTTTTTTTTTAGCTGCCAGCGTCTGTTTTACATTTTAATCCTAGTGTGGGGAAAACCGTGTTTTCAAAAAACTCATGAACGCTTTTTTTTAACCCCACCGCCGACTATTTTCCTGCAGGGCGTCTTTTCTAAAAAAAACGCCCTACGTCAGGTGCTTTCTTGAAAGCCAACAAATGACAAGCGGAGTAGCCAGACCTCCATACTTCCATAACAATGGAAAAAAAACAGTGCACAGCGAATTATATGATATGACCGGGTGCTTCCTGTACAGGAAACTCACTTAGTTTTATCTAACGTTAGCACCTTTCTCTCTCTCTCTCTCGCTGTTCTTTCTCTAGCTCGCTCCACCACATTGTTTTATCTAACGTTAGCACCGCTCCAAATAGCGCTCTAGGATACTGTAGCAGTAGCTGTTGTTACAGCAAGAAAAGACGCTCTCGGCTGCTTTTTGGAACCAAGATGCTGCCACCTAGTCAACTTTTTCTTGTCAAAAAAGACACCAAGTTTTAACATAGCCTCAGTCTGCACTGGAGTTGGAGCATTATGAATCCATTCTGCAGAGTAAAGGAAGATAAACGGTAAACTCTTTGTCCCAAGTAATCCTTCCTCCTGCACTGTTTATCTGCTTTTAGGGAGGACATTGACCAAAACCCGATGACTTTGCTGGCTGATCTTCAGGAGAATGACAATTTCACATCTTTTGTCATTCAGAAGGAACAGGTTAGTGGATTTTAAAATGAAATGAAAAGCTGCGCTGACTTTAGAAGGACTGAACTAAATTTTACTGCAACCCAAATCAGTGCAACGGAGCATTCCCAGAAGTGGAACGTTGTGTATATAGGCTACACCAGCCTTAAATAAAAATCAGATGCAGACCTTTGAGTAGCTAATAAGTTTGAGAACCCCTGCCGTGAAGGGTTAAATGGGGAAATAGGAAGTTACCCTTTGAGACAACTATATTGGACTTTCTTGAGTTAAACGTTTATGCCCTCCAATTTATGATTTACACAATTATTTTAACCGGATTTTCTGCTGTTTCATATGTTTTTTTCCACCTATTGTCCAGGATTTTGAAGGCTTCTTGGCAGCAATTGATAAACAGAAGACACAAAATTTGCTGCTGAGTGCTTCGGAGATCTCGCACAGCTACAGCCAAAAACTTCTGGTCATGACCGACAAAGAAAAGTCATCAAATGACAGAGTCCAACAGGAATACAGCATGGATCCTCATTACTCAGTTATAGTCAGCAATGAATGCCTGTTAAATGTCTCGTGTGTACCAGAAGCAGACAGCTACACCCTGGTGAGAATATTTGGGAGTGTTTCAGAAGATGGCCAAACTGTGTCTGGCCTTTCTGGCTCTTCACTCGCAGAGCTGATGTTGAAACCATCACTGGAAACTGCGCCTGTGTTCTCTCTCGATGGAAACACAACCAAAGACTTCCAACATAACTTAATTCGAGTTTTTACGGCCCGTGGCATCAGAGCAGTCCTAGAAACAACCCAGGAGAATCACCAGACTTACCAGGTCATGAACCAACTTAGAGAAGTTTCTGGATACCAAATTCCACAAAGACCAGTTGATCACAGCACCCAGTACGACCACCAGCAGATCCTCATCCTGGAAGATGACCCTGTTGTCAGAAAAGCTGCTACGTATCTGTTTGAGAAGCATCCAACGGTTTCCTCTGTCTACGTTCTTGATAACAACCAAAGACCAGTACTGATCCGAGGTGACTCCATGCCTCTGACAGAGGACAGCCGGCTGGTGCTGGTCGGCCACGGCAGGAAAGACAACTCGGGAGAAATGAGACTGGGAGGATACGAAGTGCAAGATGTCTCCAAAATCATTCAACAAACCTCCAGGGATTCCAATAAAATTAAAACAATAAGTGTGGTGGCCTGTGACGTTGGATCAGATAATGCATTCATTGAAACGCTGCTGAAGGATCTCCATGAGACCGCCGGCATCAAGACAGAGCTGCACATCAGAGACGCTGTGCTCCAGGTCAGCCACACAGGAGAGAAAATCACCCTGGAGATCACTAAGGATGGAGAGCAATGGAGAAATAAAGATGACAGCAAGAAAGTGGTCGCAACACTCGACAGGAACGGAGATGTAATTATTAGAAATGAGCCCGGCAGTAAAGGAAAGGAAATCTTTACCGCTGAAAGAAACTTTCTAGGTCTAGAAGAAAGTTATCTGTTCTACAGAGAGATCTGGCCAGATCAGCCAAAGAGATTTATTAACCAGAATGTGTATGATAACTTGAATGCTAATGAACGTAATGCTTGTAATCAACTTGAAGCTCTGTCCTGGGGATTGTTTCACAGCGAAAAAATACCCGCTCCAGAAAAAATGAAGATTGAAAACTTGGAAGACTATTATTTATTAAACAGAAAAAAAACAGAACGGGATGAGCTGACAGGGGAGGTAGTGGAGATTACGGATGAAACAGAACTAAATCGTATTCTTTCCAAATGTTATGAGATTAAATCAGGAGAAGATATCAGGAATGTAATCCGTCACTATGCAAAGAACGGAGAAGATGAGGTCACATACCTGAAAGTCAATGACTGGATATTAGAGGTTAATCCTATAAATCTGTATGTCGCTCCAGTCGGAAAAAAGTTTGACAAAAATGAAAGAGTAAATGAACAAAATTTAAGAAATGTTAAGAAATGTATTGAAGATCAGATAGGAAAAGAAAAATACTCTGACATACGAGAAGGAATTAAACAAGGAATGGACCAGAATGAGAAAGACCCAATAGGAAAATACGCTGAATATGTGGAAAGTATTTTTCTTGAAGAGCCCACAACACCTCGCCTGCTGCTCCCCGCTGAGGCCTGGTGCACCACATATTTCACTGCATCAGTTATATCTGAATCTGCTAGAAACTTCCGGACATTTCCTCTGATTCTCATGGCCCTGGATATGACGAAAAGAGGAGACAACAATATCAAAGAGAAAGGACTGAACTTTCTTTGGGAAGAACATTCAATGGCAAGAGGAGGTTCTTGGATAGACCCAAACAGGCGTGGATTTAGTGGCTCAGCTGACTATGAACGTTCTAGCAAATTAAAAAAGAAAAATAAATTACAAAAAGATCTTAAAAATCTTTTAACAAGTGAAAAAGAATTGTACGAATCGTGGCCCTACAGTTCTTTGACTCAAAATGTAGAAAAAAAGATATTCAATATCGCGAAGGATTACAAGATAACTGACCTTGATGCAGTTCAGGATTATGAAACGTTCATAAATACAGTAGGTAAGAGCAACTATCTACCGTCCGGCCCATTAGGAGGCTACAATGATGGCCGTGTAACATCCCAAGACTTAAAATCTGCCTCCGAGTTGGAAAAGTCCTTCAAACTTGAATCGTATTACTCCAGGCAGAGCGTATTAACCGCTGAACAAATCCACAGTCAGTTAAAGGCAAAATATGGTGAAAGTCTGGCAGGGTTGCAGGTCCAGGAGGGCAGCGCCAGAATGGAAAACGAAGAGTTTGTGTGTCATCTGTTAAACGGTGCTGACGCTAAACCTGTTGAGTTTAGGGCTAAGTTATCTCCGGAGAGTCAACGCTACTATGAAACAATGTCAGAGAGCATTGAAACAGCAGTTCATGAAATGGAAAATCATGGTTCAATCTCCTCCCATCAAGGCAGCAAGTACGTAGAGCACACTGGGCATGCTGTTGGGACGCTGGGCCTCATGCTGGGGCTGAAAGGAGCTGTTCGTGCTTTTGAACAGGGTGACATTAAAGATGGCGTGGTGGGGTCTCTACAAACGGCTCATGGAGTGACAGCTATGACAACGTCTGTTATTGCAAAACAAGTTCTGTCCTCAGAGACAAGAATGGCCAAAGCTGTAACATCAGTCATGAAAAGCCCTGCAATGAAGGGTTTTACGTCAGTTATACCAATAGTGGGAATTGGATTCGGGATATACAATCTTGAACAAGATTTGGAGAGAGGTGATGCGCAGGGATACATTGATGCTGCCTTAGATGGTAGTATAGTTGGTTTAGATGTTATTGAAACTGCTGTGCCTGTACTGGCCCCGTTTATAGCGCCTATAAACCTGGCTTTATCTGTAGTCCGGATGGGCATTGATGAAATTTATATGGGCATACAGAATGAGCTAAACAACCTCCCGAAAGATGCTGGAGTTCTGGAGAAACTGGGGGCCGTTTCTTTAGGCTTTCTGAAGGGGATTAGGCATTTTGACATTAGTGTGGCGAGTTTCTTTTACGATTGGCATTACGATGAAATTGAGCAGGGACACAGACTTGTTGCACAGATATCAGACTATAACAAATATTACAAAGTTACAAAGCAACAGGATGGAACGAGCGCCGTTGATTTTAGTGGTGGTGACTCTTCTTGGAACGGAGGAGGAGTTCACTTCTGCCTCGCTGACCAGGGTCCGTCTGAACTCTGCATGGACTATTTTGTGTCTAGTGATGAGAGTTTTGGGAAAAAGTGTTGGCAGATTGATACACAGGGAAGCAAAGATATTATTCTTGGCCTGGGAGAGTCACATCAGTTAGAGTACACGACACTAGAGAAGAAAATACTCATGTTCATACCAGCCGGCTCTGTGACGGTGGTTTCAGGTTATAAAGCTGTACCCGAGTCAAGGTTTGGGGAATACAAAGGAAATAGAGATTCTAATCGTTTTTTTGCAATTCAGAAAGCAGAGGATGAACATGTGATTGAAGTCATGTTAAGTTACTATTACAGGCTTTATGGTGAACCAGGTGATGACATATTCTTCCTCGGTCCACAGAGAAGTTACGTTGAAGGATGCGGAGGAAAAGACACGTACATTATTCCTAGAAATGGAGGAAAAACAACCATTAACAACTACGATCCTTCCAAAGCACTAGACACTCTTCATTTCAGTGTTAATTACAGTGATATTTCTGTGTCTAAATCTGGAAATGATGTTGTGTTAATGTATGAGGGAAGTCACACTGTGACCATAGAAGGATGGTTTTTAGGGGAACCGTATCGTCACATGAACATGATGTCTGGAGACGGAGTCTTGTTTGAGATTTCCTCCGTCGTGGTTACTTCTGTTCAGCTGGTGGCCAGAGGGATTAACAAGATGTTTAGCTCTAGTGGTGAGAATGTGGATGCATCCGAGCCACTTTTAAGCACAGTTACAAACATCTTTGGTTCTCAGTATAACGATGCGCTCATTGGAAATGGAGAGAATAATCTCATAGATGGAGGAGGAGGTTATGATTGGTTGATAGGCCGTGAAGGAGAAGACATGTACATAGTGAAAGTCAGAAAACAGTCGTTAGTGTGGATTCAAAATTACTCCAAAGACAATAAAACAGACCTGGTCATAATAGAAGCAAACCTTCACACTTTTGGAGTGCTAGTAGCGGGTGATCACGTTTTTCTGAACGCTTTCCATGACAACACGCCCGTCAGGGTGATTTTAGATAATTGGTTCAGATCAGCAGCAGACAGACATTTGCTTGTTGTAACAAAGGATTTGATCACTTTCACAATCTCAGATAACAGGGCCGACTGCCTGGACAGAGACCCGTTCACCAAGTGTATTAAAAGTAGCAGCATCGACTACAGCAGCTCACCATCTCCTCTGCTGGTTGACTTTCAGGAGGACGAGGCTTTTAGCAGCGTGACGGAGGTTCGCGGGTCAAAGTTCAACGATGACATCAGAGGGAACAAAGAACACAACGTTATTGTCCCAGGAGGAGGAGATGATTTCATCCAGGGTAGAGGAGGAGAGGACTGGTACGTTATCACGCCGGGCCAAGGAGTAAAAACCATCAACAATCAATCTCCAGATCTAGCCTTGGATATTCTCTTTCTGAAACATAACATGTACATAAAGTGTTCTTGTGAAGGGCAGAGCATCATCATTTTGGTAGACGGTAGAAAAGATGTTATTTTACAGAACTGGTTTGATTCAAAGTTTCATCAGCATCTGCAGATTAAAACCAGTGATGGAATAACAGCTGGACTGATGACCAACCGCAGCAGCTGTGATGAGGATGATTTGATGTTCCCCATAACTGTTGATTATAGAAATCAGAAACCTGAACCACTTCTTCTGCCCATAACACAGGAAACTAAATACAAGTCTTTCAGAGATGGAAGATGCTTATTCTGCCTTCAAGGCAAAGTGATAGTGATGAGTTATCAGTATTCAGTAAAAGAAATGTACGGTTCCTCAGGTTTCGACGTCATGGTTGGAAACAGCAATGATAATCTGCTTGATCCATACACTGGAGGTGCCTTAATGTTTGGAGGTGAAGGAAAAGACATTTACGTAATCAAACAAGGATATGGAAACCACTTAATTATCGATAACTTTGCAGAAGATCAGAGTATTGATACTGTGTTGGTTGACATGGATTATCTTCATGGCAGTCAAGTCTCACTGTACTCATCAAAAGAAGATTTGGAAGTGACGATCACATCAAAAGGGGAACAATTCAAATTCACTCTGCTCAACTACACCACTAGTTCCAAATATCAGCACTTAGAATTTCAGAGTTCTGACGGAGTGAATTTTAAATTAAAATCACTAAACTCAACCAGAAATGTCCCTTTCTTTCAAATTGAAGCATTCAAAGTGACTCTGAAACAGCTGCAGGTTGACTGCCGCTTGGATCTCAACTCTCAGAGGAATCTGTCAAAGGTCCACACGGTGCAAGGCTGTCCCTCCCAGTCCAATGACATACTAGGTAAGTAGTACAGATGTCAATCTTCCTCTATAATGCCATTCAAATGTCACTTTATTATAATTTATTTAATTCAAAAAGTATTCAGCCTATTTTTAAAGCTATACTGTGTTGTTTCTGCCCACATGAGGAATTCCATATAATGTCAACAACACCATCGGTGCATCCACATGATGCAAACCGTCGGTGATCCCCCCCTCTCCTTACCCCTCCTCCATGCAGTTTTTTGTAGTATTTAACCTGTCAAATCAATGAGGACATGGAGGACTACAAAACAAGATGGACTCTTCAGAAGAGTTATTTACTTGTAGTTTTTATGCAACAGAAATGCGGTCCGTCAATCAGTTTACTTTTGTGGTTTACATTCCTTCTGCTGAACGTGTTGGTCTTTTCTTAGTCAATCACTGACTTTAACATTTCATCGCTTCTTGGGTTGTTCAGCTTTCACCTGTTGCAGCAGTTCTCTTTGTCTCCAAAGCTGAACGCTGCTATTTCCTTTCTCAGTGGTGACATAAAACGCATCACTCGAGCTGCTTCACATGAAAGCAAAAAATTTCAAACATATTCATACTGAGAAATACAGAGAGTTTTGTGGAGCAGAGAGGCTTAATTAGCTTTGTATCAACTAATTTGGCAATGGCTTGATTGTAACGGAAGTTCATTAATATAAAATAGTCTTGCACTAGAGGGACTTCAAACATTAGCCTCAAGGGGGCACCTGCGTCATGGCATTGCGTTTCTAGCACGCCGCTTTGTCTACAATCATTTTTAACGTTGAGCAAACACAAATCAACAGAGAACCCTGTAATGAAACAATATCTAACAAGTGTAGGGAAGCGGCTCTATTGTAAAGGCTAACAGCGCTCAGTTAGCAAGAACGAGCTAATTCATGATAAGATAAGCATTTTGACTCAGTGGAAAAACGCTGCAGACTGGAGAGTTGCTATGAGCTGTTAATCATCTTGGCGAGAATCTTTGGTCTGAAATGTGCTTTAGTTGTTTTTATATTCTCTTTAATGAATGTTTTTCATTGTTTTTAACTGCTCTTTAATGATTTATGTAAAACACTTTAAATCGCCTTGTTGCTGTAATGTGCTGTGGACATAAAGCTGCCTTGCCTCTTGCCTTAGGTAACGATCAAGACAACGCTCTGATTGGTGGGTGGAAGGATGACGCCTTGGAAGGAGGCGCCGGAGATGACACGCTGATCGGAGGGAACGGAGACGACCTCCTGATTGGTGGCTTGGGAGATGACAC
>NC_053117.1:41830876-41833376 GCF_010015445.1 Perca fluviatilis | reverse complement strand
AATCAGAGAGCATTATGGGTCTTTTAACAGCAGGATATGTATATAATCAGAGAGCATTATGGGTCTTGTAACAGCACGTTATGTATATAATCAGAGAGCATTATGGGTCTTTTAACAGCACATTATGTATATAATCAGAGAGCATTATGGGTCTTTTTAACATATGTATATGTATATAATCAGAGAGCATTATGGGTCTTTTAACAGCAGGATATGTATATAATCAGAGAGCATTATGGGTCTTTTTAACAGCACATTATGTATATAATTAGAGAGCATTATGGGCCTTTTTAACAGCACGTTATGTATATAATCAGAGAGCATTATGGGTCTTTTAACAGCACATTATTTATATAATCAGAGAGCATTATGGGTCTTTTAACATCACATTATGTATATAATCAGAGAGCATTATGGGTCTTTTTAACAGCAGGATATGTATATAATCAGAGAGCATTATGGGTCTTTTAATAGCACGTTATGTATATAATCAGAGAGCATTATGGGCCTTTTTTAACATCACGTTATGTATATAATCAGAGAGCATTATGGGTCTTTTTAACATCACGTTATGTATACAATCAGAGAGCATTATGGGTCTTTTTAACATCACGTTATGTATACAATCAGAGAGCATTATGGGTCTTTTTAATAGGAGGATATGTTGCCATAGCAGAACTCAAACAGCGGCACACCTTACTGTCACGGAAACATTACTAATATTAATTTCAGTCACACCTTCGCCGCTCTGATAGGAAATGTCATATATGTTTATTGTTATGACCAGCGGGGTAAACACAGCTGAGCCAAAATCAAATCAATAATTAACCAGAAAGTCAAAAAGTCAGAGTCATGCATACACAACAATCCCCAAATAACCTAAGTGTTGACAGCACACGCTAACGCTCTCTGTTCAGACGGATCGACTCACTTCATCTGTTGATTGAAAAGCAGAAAGTAGAAGTAGTTTGTACTGCTTATAAAGCAGAAAGTAGAAGTAGTTTGTACTGCTTATAGAGCAGAAAGTAGAAGTAGTTTGTACTGCTTATAAAGCAGAAAGTAGAAGTAGTTTGTACTGCTTATAGAGCAGAAAGTATAAGTAGTTTGTACTGCTTATAGAGCAGAAAATAGAATTAGTTTGTACTGCTTATAAAGTAGAAAGTAGTAGTTTGTACTGCTTATAAAACAGAAAGTAGAAGTAGTTTGTACTGCTTATAAAGCAGAAAGTAGAAGTAGTTTGTACTGCTTATAAAACACAAAGTAGAAGTAGTTTGTACTGCTTATAAAGCAGAAAGTAGAAGTAGTTTGTACTGCTTATAGAGCAGAAAGTAGAAGTAGTTTGTACTGCTTATAAAGCAGAAAGTAGAAGTAGTTTGTACTGCTTATAGAGCAGAAAGTAGAAGTAGTTTGTACTGCTTATAAAGCAGAAAGTAGAAGTAGTTTGTACGCTTATAGAGCAGAAAATAGAATTAGTTGTATTACGTTTATAAAGCAGAAAGTAGTAGTTTTTACTGCTTATAAAACAGAAAGTAGAAGTAGTTTGTACTGCTTATAAAGCAGAAAGTAGAAGTAGTTTGTACTGCTTATAAAACACAAAAGTAGAAGTAGTTTGTACTGGTATAAAGCAGAAAGTAGAAGTAGTTTGTACTGCTTATAAAGCAGAAAGTAGAAGTAGTTTGTACTGCTTATAAAGCAGAAAGTAGACGTAGTTTGTACTGCTTATAGAGCAGAAAGTAGAAGTAGTTTGTACTGCTTATAGAGCAGAAAATATAATTAGTTTGTACTGCTTATAAAGCAGAAAGTAGTAGTTTGTACTGCTTATAAAACAGAAAGTATAAGTAGTTTGTACTGCTTATAAAGCAGAAAGTATAAGTAGTTTGTACTGCTTATAAAGCACAAAGTAGAAGTAGTTTGTACTGCTTATAAAACAGAAAGTAGAAGTAGTTTGTACTGCTTATAAAGCAGAAAGTAGAAGTAGTTTGTACTGCTTATAAAACACAAGGTAGAAGTAGTTTGTTCTGCTTATAAAACAGAAAGTAGAAGTAGTTTGTACTGCTTATAAAGTAGAAAGTAGAAGTAGTTTGTACTGCTTATAAAGCAGAAAGTAGAAGTAGTTTGTACTGCTTATAAAGCAGAAAGTAGAATTAGTTTGTACTGCTTATAAAGCAGAAAGTAGAAGTAGTTTGTTATTCTTATAAAGCAGAAAGTAGAATTAGTTTGTACTGCTTATAAAGCAGAAAGTAGAAGTAGTTTGTACTGCTTATAAATCAGAAAGTAGAGTGTGAGTGTGTTTGTGAGTGTGTGTGTAGACCTGGTCTCTGTGTTTCTGTGTCTGAGAGTCTGATGTGAACAGCAATCTCTGGAACTGGTCCAGAATTAAACCAGAACCAAGCTGTAATGTAACATTAATGGAGCTTGTGTTTACATTCACCAATCTCCACCAGACTCCATGTAAATAATCAGGACTTCTATCATCGTAAAACACATATCATTCAAAGTG
>NC_053117.1:41783376-41823376 GCF_010015445.1 Perca fluviatilis | reverse complement strand
GTTAGTCACTGTACAGTACAACCAAATTTTGTTGGCGACATTTGTAAAAAGATATATATATATATATATATATATATATATATATATATATATATATATATATATATATATATATATATATATATATATTATTATATTATTATATTATTATATATATTTTTATATATTTGTGTATTATCTATGTTATATATTTATATATATTTGTGTGTGTGTTTTGTGTCTCTCTTGTATGTGTGTGTTCTGGTCTCTTGTGTGTGTGTGTCTCTGTGTGTTGTTGTGTGTTTCTGCTGCTTCTTTATATGTTGTGCCACTATGTGTCCTGCTGGTCTCTGTGTGTGTGTGTCTCTGTGTGTGTGTGTGGTGGTGTTATATTATGTGGACATGACGATATAATCTGTATTTTATTTTTCCACTGGACTACTGGATGTTAATGTGTATATATTTCCCTGTTTATGTGGTACTTAGTATGTTAATTGGCTCATACTAACCTTGAATTGACGTGTGTGTGTGTGTGCACCTATGTGTCTTGCTGTTGGTGTGTGTTGTATGTGTGTGTGTGTGTGTGTGTTTGTATGTGTGTTAGTGTGTCTCTGTGGAGTAAACCCATGTGTGTGACGGGTGGTGTCCCCTGTGTGTGTGTATGTGCATATGTGTCTGGGTCTGTGTGTGTGTATGTAGTGGGGTCTCTGTGTATGTATGTGTGTGTGTGTGTGTGTGTATGTGTGTACTATGTGTGCTACTACTGGTCTGTATGTGTATGTGTGTGTGTGTGTGTGTTGTGTACTACCTTTGTGATCGTTAGTTCTTGTTGTGATCTTCTCAGACAGTCCCTCCATTCATCGCTCCACTCCATGTCTCCACTGTGATCCGCGGAAGGCGGCAGCAACGCGCCGTCGCTTCCACCAACCCCACACAAAACGCTTTCAACATTTGGGCCTTCTCCCTTGGTCTACGGCTCATCATTCAACACCCTCACCCCAAACACAACAAACACCCCCCAACAACCAACACAAAACACACTAACCACCAAAACCCCCCATCCATCTGGGCCTCGATCTGCCTACGGGCCCTCCTCAGGATCCAACTCAGACAATGGCTGGTTCAAGTCCTCCATAGCTGGGCTCCTGTGTAGTCTCATTGCGTGCCACTGGGTGCTTCTCCGGTTCCGCCACTGCTGCGCCACAACGCCCACAAAACCAACTCCACTACATAACTTCTCCCAAACTTCTAAACCCTCAACAACCTCTTACCCTTCCACTCCGTTCTCCACTGCTTGGGTCTCTGTGATTTTTGGGGCTGTTTCCTGTGGGCTCGTGCCCCACGCGGTTCCTTTTATTTCATTGCTACTACTACCACCGGCGCACAAAGAAGCTAAAGGGGAGGAGAAAAATGGCGAAGCTGCGTGCTGCTCCCTATGTCTCACTTGGCTCGTGTGCTGCCACAAGTCCCGTCAAGCTGTTTCTTTCTCACTGTGTCCTGGACCGTTCTGTCTTTGTGTTTGTGTGTGTTGTCTCTCTGTCTTCTGTTAGTTCTGCTTCCACTGCCTGTCTCGTCTCTCCGTATTTATTCTTTCTAAAAAAACGAAACAGAAAAGGAAAAAAAAAAGAAAAAACGTCTGTCTCTGTCTCTGCTGTGTCTCTCTCTGTCTGTCTCTCTGTCTTCCTACCTGTGTGACTCTGCTGCCTCTGTGTGTTTCTCTTCTCTTTCTGCTGTCTAAAAAACGGTAAAAAAAAAGAGAAAATGTATACAAAAAAAGCTCTCTGTGTGTGTCTGTGTTCTGTCTCTGTGTCTCACTGCCTGCCTGCTGCCTGTGTGTGTGTCTCAAAAAACAAAAAAAAAAAAAAATCTGTCTCTGTGTGTGTGTGGTATCTCTGTATACTCTAGCTGTATGTTCTCTCTGTGTGTGCTATGTGTGTGAGAGAGAGAAAGAGAGAGAGAGAGGGAGAGAGAGAGAGGAGAGAGAGAGGAAAAGAGAAAAAAAAAAAAAAAGAAAGGAAAAAAAGAGAGAGAGAAAGAGAGAAAAGTGTCTCTGTCTCTCTGTCTCTCTGTATGTATATGTATGTGTGTATCTGTCTGTGTGTGTATGTGTGTGTGTGTGTGAAAAAAAAAAAAAAAAAAAAAAAAAAAAAAAAAAAAAAAAAAAAAAAATATATGTATATGTGGGAAGTGTGTATATGTGTATGTGTGTGTATATATATATTATATATATATTGTAATGAATCATACAGGGTCAGAGTCTAGTTAACTCCTTTATTAGCTACCAACAAAGCTACAGGTATTAGAACACACAGAGGGCAGGACTTGGCAGGAATTCCCAAGAGGCCGAACTTCCTCTCTCCGTTGGCTATATACCCCACGGGGAATCGCCCCCCCTCTCACCAGGCTGCCAACCTCAGCTTGCAGGGGTCATACGTGGAGTGATTGGCGGTGGCTACAGTGCCCCCGTCAAAGTCCCTCGACCCCGAGGGAACAACACCTACGGGCCCACAGTTTAAACAGCTAAACAGTTAAACAGATAAACAGTCGAAAACGTAAACAGTCCTTCAGGTGAGTGGCTAACCACATCAAACAAAGTCTCTCAGATCTCAAAGTCGGGTGGCCGTGGCAGATGGCCACCCGTCTGCCGCGGGAGGGTAGCTGTACTCTGTATACTACCTCCCCTAGCTGTTCCAACACCCTACAGGGGCCTACCCAGTCACTGTCAAGCTTAGGGCAACGGCCCTTTTTCCTCTGCGGGCTGTAGACCCAAACCAGCTCTCCTGAGTCCAGGTGGCGGCCCTTGTGTTGCAGGTCGTAGTTTCTGCGTTGTCTTGCCCCTGCGTTCTGCAGCTGCACACGCGCAAAGTCGTGGGCTGTCTCCAGGCGGTCCTGCAGTCTCCGGGCATACTCGCGTCCTGGTTGCGCAGCTGGGGTGTCAGGGGGGAGGCCAAAGGCCAATGCTGGTGGGGTGCGGAGCTCTCTACCCAGCATTAGCAGAGCTGGTGTGCAGGCGGTTGACTCTTGGACGGCGGACCGACAGGCCATCAGCACGAGTGGGAGGCGCTTGTCCCAGTCCCGCTGGTGTTTAGAGGTGATGATGGCCAGTTGCTGGACCAGGGTCCTGTTGAAGCGCTCCACCAAACCATCACTCTGTGGGTGTAGAGGGGTGGTACGAGTTTTGTTTATGCCCAGTCTGTGACACAGGTCAGCGAACACCCGCAACTCAAAGTTTCGCCACTGGTCACCTTGAATGGTCTGGGGCGTCCCAAACCGGCAGACCATGCCCTCCAGTAGGGCTTCGGCTACTGTTTCTGCCTCCTGGTCAGGGAGGGTGTAAGCCTCTGGCCATTTGGTAAAATAGTCCATGACTGACAGCACGTACTTGTTTCCGCTGTCCGTGACCGGGAGTGGGCCGACTATGTCCACCCAGATTCTTTTCATGGGTGTGCCGACTGGAAACTGTTGGAGTTGGGCATGGGACTGTTCAGGTGGGCCTTTCTTTGCTGTGCAGCTGTCACACCGCCTGCAGAAGTCCTCCGTCCCTTCTGAACTGCCAGTAGAAGCTCTGACGTAGGCGACGGAGAGTTTTGGTGACTCCGAAGTGACCGGCTCCCGTGGCCCCATGCACTGCCTTCAGCACGGCCAGCCTCTCCGCCCTGGGGACCACCAACTGCCACCTCAGCTCTCCCGTCGCTGGATCTTTCCAGGCCCGCTGTAGCACCCCTTCAGTCAGCCGAAGGGCCTGGAACTTTGCCCACAGCCCTTTTGTTGTCGTGGAGCACGGCGCCACCTCTTCCCAAGGTGGCCGTGTCTGCCTTTCCACCCACTGGAGCACTGGCTGTATGTCCAAATCGGCCTCCTGCTGCTGTCTCCACTGCATCGGTGACATTTCAGTCAGCTCGCAGCCCACCGCCACCGTGGCCCGGCTGACCGGGGCTGCCTCCTGTTCCTGTAGCTCCCTGTCTCGTGTCTCCTTGCGATCACAGTGGCGGCATCCGTCCTCCGCGCAGGGTCGGCGGGACAGGGCGTCAGCGTTGGAGTGGCGGGCTCCCGCTCTATGCACCACTTTAAAGTCGTAGGATTGTAGTTCCTCCATCCAGCGTGCCACCTGACCCTCCAGTTCTTTAAAGGACATGAGCCACTGGAGGGCAGAGTGGTCAGTCCTGATGGTGAACGGCAGCCCGCAGAGGTAGTATTTGAAGTGGCGAATAGATGATAACACAGCTAGGAGTTCTCTGCGTGTGACACAGTAGCGGCGTTCATGCTTATTAAAAGCCCTGCTGTAATAGGCCACCACTCTCTCTCCTTCTGGGCTTAGCTGTGCCAGTACCCCGCCCACTCCCTGGCCACTCGCATCACAGTCCAAGATCAACGGGAGGGAGGGGTTAGCCGGAGCCAACACGGGGGCCTCCCCCAGCGCCTTCTGTAGCGAGGTGAATGCTGTTTGGCACTCGTCAGTCCACACATAGCCTTGGCCTTTGTGCAGTAGCTTGAACAGTGGTGCAGCTACGCATGAGAACCCCCTCACAAACCTCCTGTAATAAGAGGCTAAGCCCAGGAAACTTTTCAGCTGTTGCTGGTCAGTTGGAGTGGGCCAGCCTCTGACTGCTTGTATCTTGTCGTCCACTGTGCCAATGCCATCTCTGCCCAGCCTGTGCCCCAGGAATGACACCTCTCTCTGCATGAAGTGGCACTTTTCCGGATGTAGCTTGAGACCCGCAGCTGCTATGCGCTCCAAAAACGTGCGCGAGGGACTGGAGAGCTGCCTGAAAGGAGGGGCCGTGGGTGAGAATGTCATCCAAGTACACACCACGCAAACTCACTCTGGGGGCCTCCTGACAGCACTTTGTCCATAAGTCTTTTAAACGAGGCTGGTGCATTGCAAAGGCCAAATGGAAGGACTTTGAACTGCCAGTGCCCACGGCTTGTGCAGAATGCAGTCTTTGGTTTGGCAGAAAGAGAGAGAGGCACCTGCCAGTATCCAGACCTCAGGTCCAGGGGTGAACCAGGCTGACCCTGCCACCTGGTCAAGGGTTTACGTCAACCCGTGGTAGGGGTAGGAGTCCTTCCTTGTCACCCCATAGAGACGCCTGTAGTCAACAAAGAATCTCCACTGGCCGTTCTTCTTTGGGACCATGACGAGGTGCGGCCCACGGGCTGTCAAAGCGGCTCCACAATACCCGCCTGCTGCATCTCCCACAACACCTTATCTGCTGCTTCATGGCGTGCCCGAGGCGGCGGCGATGAAGCGTGATTGTGGCGGGCTGTCCCCGTCATCTATGTCATGCTGTATTAGGTGTGTGCACCCCATGTCAACATCTTCGAATGCAAAAATGTCCTTGAAGTGTAGCAACAGTTGCCACAGTTCCTCACCCTGCTGGGGGTCCAGATGAGAACAGTTCCGTTGCCATATGCTCCGCACTGCCGACACGACGCCTCGCTCCTCTCCATCTGGGGGAAGCTGGACTGGGTCCGAGGCCCGGTTCTCAGGGGTCCGTACGTCATGTGCCGGCTGTGGGGCAGGTGGGGCCCCTAGGTGGGGTGAGGGGGGCAGGGGGCCTCGGTAGATGGGTCCCTCGGTCCTCCCAACGGGGTCGCTGGAACCCTCGGCGGCGTCTGCCAACGAGGTGGTTATCTGGGGTGCCGTACAGTTGAAGCCCAGGGGGGGTGGGGTCATGTTGACAGGCCGTTCCCCTGGAAAGCACAGGGTGGCCTCCGCCAGGTCCAGCCGACAGCCCGTGTTCTTCAAAAAGTCCAGTCCTAGAATGCAGGGGTCCTGGACAGATGCCACCCAGACCGGGTGGTGCACCGTTTTACCGCCCACCACAAATGTCAGAGTCCCTTTGCCTTTCATGGGTGACAATTCCCCGGTCACCGTCCGCAGGTGGACTGCTGTTGGTTCCAAGACGGTTTGAACAGGGAGGACATCGGGCCGTACTAATGTCACTGTAGAGCCGGTGTCAACCAGCGCCACACACTCCACTCCCTCCACAGTGACTGGGATGTGGCAGAGGTCCCCAATCGAAGTCCGGCCCACCACCGCAACCACCTCCTGGCCGGCCGTGCTTGAGGGTGTACGTGGGGAACTTTGGGTCGTGGTCCGCGTAGTCCCCTCTGCACGGACCCCGAGTCGTTTCCCTGGTGTCTGGGTGTTTTCGGGCACGAGCGTACCAGGTGTCCGGGTGTCCCGCAGCCCCAGCACAGTCTGGCAGTGCGTGGGACCTCAGCTGCTGCCCTGACATGGGGGCTGTTGTGCTCCGGTGTGGGCATCATGACGTAGGCACGTGCTGTCTCCCTCTCTGACGCCCTCTCCAATGCCTCACTCAGGGACTGTGGATGTGTCAGCTGTACCTCCACACGTAGCTCGGGTGGTGAGAGGGCTTGCATGAATCGGTCGCGGGCTAGCTCGCTTTGCACCGCCGGGGGCATGCTGCTGTATGCTCTGCGGGTGAGGCTCTCAATGTCATTGGCTAATTGCCGTAGCCGTTCCCCATGTCTTCTGTATCTGTTATTCAGTTCATTGCGGAGGAGCTCTGCCCCTGTAAAGTTCCCAAACCGTCGCTGGAGCGCACCCACCAGTGCAACATAGCTCTGTCTGTCCCCTGCATCCAACAGCAGCAAGCATGCTAAAGCCTCGTCAGTGAGGCACATAACCAATTGCAGCGCTTTAGTCTCTTGTGACCAGTTCTGTGACTTAGCGAGCAGTTCGAATTGTGCGTGAAAAGCTTCCCAGCTCACCTTCCCGTCGTACTTTGGGGTTTTCACAGAGCTAGCTGCCACCGCTGTTATCCTGGGACGGGCGCCGCCATCTTTGTTTACATCCGCGCTTCCCGCGCCCGGGGTGACGTAGGCTTCCGCGTCCCCCTCCGACTTTAGCTTGCAAGCAGCAAAGCGTGCATGTCCTTGTCCCCCGAAGCCATCGCTCCCACAGTGCCCCGAAGGTGGGCTCTGCTGTCCTCCAGCCGACGTAGCTCCTCGCTCAGGCCACCAAATGTCCATCCGGAGGCTACGTCCCCGTCGCTCGTCTCCCCCGCTGTCTTAACAGATGAGAGCATATCTCCCCGCGCTCGTGGCCGCGCGGTCCAGCTAACGCTAACCTAAGCTAACTAAACTGGTCGCTAGCTAGCTAACAGTGCGGGGCGCACCCTCGGGCGTCCCTAACCTTTCCGTTGCTTTACTTCTGACACCAATGTAATGAATCATACACGGGTCAAAGTCTAGTTAACTCCTTTATTAGCTACCAACAAAAGCTACAGGTATTAGAACACACAGAGAGGGCATATATATAAATATATATATATATATATATATATATATATATATGTATATATATATATATATCATATATATATATATATGTATATATATATATATATATATATATGTGTATATATATATATATATATTATATATATATATATATATATATATATATATATATTTTATTCCTTGAAGCATCCATGTTGTTTCCCACACTGCGAGGAGCACTTAAATGCAGCATAAACTGTGACGTTTTCGCGGGAACTGATCTTTCTGCTCGCTGTGTTGACAAGAACTATACCGGGTATAAAACTATACCGGGTATAAATCTATACCGGGTATAAAACTATACCACGGTATAAAACTATACCGGGTATAAAACTGCTTTCCCTCTTCGAAGGTAAGCTCGTTAAATCTGTCACCTCAGCGTCATCAGCCTCAGACAGTAACGTTAATTGTGATTAAGCCATTCGCTAAAACACGAGCTTGCATGTAACAAAGTGAACACATTTCTAGCAACATCTAATCTCAACATTATGGGATGGATCCCTGCAGAGATAGACCTTTATGTTAAAGAGTAAGATCATTTTTTAAACATAAAAACATCCGTGAAATTGCTATCGCTAAACTCCACCAGACTCCATGTAAATAATCAGGACTTTTATCATCGTAAAACACACTTCATTCAAAGTGGAAGGAAACTAAATAAAACTACCAAAAGCCGTCTTGGTTCATCTTTCCACTGTTCCAACAATCACCACTCTGGTTTGGTTGAAATAAACCCTTAATTCACCCATTTACATGTGGAGATATGCTGGCTCTATACACGCTAAAAGTCCTGATTATTTACATGGAGTCTGGTGGAGATATGCTGACTCTATACACGCTAAAAGTCCTGATTATTTACATGGAGTCTGGTGGAGATATGCTGGCTCTATACACGCTAAAAGTCCTGATTATTTACATGGAGTCTGGTGGAGATATGCTGGCTCTATACACGCTAAAAGTCCTGATTATTTACATGGAGTCTGGTGGATATATGCTGGCTCTATACAGGCTAAAAGTCCTGATTATTTACATGGAGTCTGGTGGAGTTTGGTGATGGTGATTTCGGGGCTGTTTCATGTTAAACTAAAAGGATCTTACTCTTTAACTAAAAGGTCTATCTCTGTAGGGATCCATCCCATAATGTTGTCAGACTCTTAGAATAAAAATCCGAGTCTATAGGGGCAAAAACAGCACTTTAAAACCATTGTCTCTGCTCCAGGACCGTCATGTTCTCCGACATGAGCGCCGGGAAGCCGGGCTCCTCTCTGCTGTGCCGCCCGGCCTCGGGGGACCAGGACCAGGGCCCGGTGTTTGAGCGCGTGTCGCCGGCCTACAGTCTCTGCTCCGAGCGCTACACGGTCGGCGAGCGGAGCTTCAGCCGCCAGTACGCTCACATCTACGCCACACGACTCATGCAGATGCGGCCCCTGCTGTCAGAGAGAGCGCAGCAGAAGTGGGGTAAGATCGCCACATTTCTGACCCGGAACTCAATATTTCATAATTAAACAAATCTTATAAGCATGAAATAAGTTGAAAACTGAGCATAATATTCATTATTAGAGTGCAATTTAAAAGAATAAAAAAAAAGTGCAGAAAAGACAATGAAAGAATAAAAAGAGAAAACAAAATGCAATACAATTAATACAATTCTTTAATTTGTATATGTGGGTCAGTTTTAAATGAAATGTCTGATTAAAAAAAAAAAAAGATGAAGACCATTTTTTTAGATTAATTTTAAAGAATGCAAGAAAATAGATAACGGAGTAAAGCTTTGACACAGTTCATATAATCAGGGAACAGATACCATACAACACACACACAGACAGACAGACAGACAGACAGACATCTGTATGGTCACACACATACATACACACATACACACACACACACACACACACACACACACACACACACACACACACACACACACACACACACACACACACACACACACACACACAGACACATACACACAAACAGACAGACAGACAGACATAGACACACACACACACACACAAACAGACAGACAGACAGACATAGACACACACACACACACACACACACCAAATTGAAACATGTAATAATAATGGTTTGCATGATCACAGTTACATTTCTGGGCCCCACGTTCAGTGGCCATGTGACTTAATTTTGTCCCTAATTGACCCCCGTATCGTGTCTTTCTGTCTCGCCAGGATCAGACGTGCTCATCAGGAAGCTGTGTGATCTTCAGACAGGAGAGCAGTGTTGCATTGTGGGAACGTTGTTCAAGCGTATGGAGCTGCAGCCTTCGATCCTGAAGGAGATCAGCGAGGAGGTGAGCGCACAGAAACGCACCGCAGACTGGGCAAATGCCAGAAGGGCCGCCCCCCTATTGGCTACTACTGATAATACGTCTCTGGTTAATTTTGATGAGTTATTTTATGCATGCAGCCACAGATATTAAAGATCGTACTGCTGTGTGGAAAGTAGAGGTGTTGAAATTAATCAAATAATCGATGCATGGAATCGTGGACATGGACGATGCTGCATCGATAATCAGTTATTTCTGTTTATAATGTAATGTAGGCCTAACAACATTTCTGTTTACATATTCTGGTATGTTTTGCACATTCAGGAGGTGCCATGTGCTCAGTGCTGTATAGTTTTATGTATCCAAGTTATTTAGTATCAGAGCACTGCAGAATGTTTGGTTTTTGAAGCTTGAAAAGTTATGAATTAAATATCCTACATGGCTTTAATAGAAACATGGATTCGACACAGACAGACAGAGACTGAGACATACAGACATACAGACACACACACACAGACACACACACACAGACACATCGCATCGTGATGCATCGAAATATTGAATTGAATCGCTGACATGATAATCGTAATCGAATCGGGAGATCAGTGATTCACACCTCTAGTGGAAAGATACACTCTGAAGGCAGAGTTGCTAATTTCCAAGCTAGGTTATTGACAAAAATAGGGGCTGGACTGGCTGCATCTGAACTTTAATGATGGAAAACCCTGATTATTATTATTATTATTATTATTATTATTATTATTATTATTATTTGTTCTGTTTCAGCACAACCTGCTGCCTCAGCCGGCTC
The DNA here is from genome assembly GCF_010015445.1 of Perca fluviatilis. Lineage (NCBI taxonomy): Eukaryota > Metazoa > Chordata > Actinopteri > Perciformes > Percidae > Perca > Perca fluviatilis. Next base: position 41,812,988 of record NC_053117.1, on the reverse strand, counting down.
GAGTCAAATTCATCAGCGACACAGACGAGCTGATTCTGGAGGACGAGCTGCAGAGGATCAAACTGGAGGGAAACATCGACAGAGACAAGTGTGTCACAGGTCAGGATGATACTACTTCTACTTCTACTACTACTACTACTACTAATACTACTAATAATAATAATTATACACACATGCAGAAGATTACAAATAAAAATATCACTGTGTAAATCCTCCATCATAACAGCAATGCTCCAAGGTCCAAATGCGCCTGGCTTTTAAAGGGAATGGGAGATGATCTCTGATTGGTTGATTGCATGTTACGCCCAAAACACACCTATGAATTAAAGGTCCCATAGCATGAAAATGTCAATTTATGAGGTTTTTTTTAACATTAATATGCGTTCCCCACCCAGCCTGCCTATGGTCCCCCAGTGGCTAGAAATGGTGATAGGTCTATATAAAAGAGACTTCAGATACAGTATTAGGGGACCACTAAGGTCTATATAAAAGAGACTTCAGATACAGTATTAGGGGACCACTAAGGTCTATATAAAAGAGACTTCAGATACAGTATTAGGGGACCACTAAGGTCTATATAAAAGAGACTTCAGATACAGTATTAGGGGACCACTAAGGTCTATATAAAAGAGACTTCAGATACAGTATTAGGGGACCACTAAGGTCTATATAAAAGAGATTCTGTTTCTCCGACAGGAAGTGTTATCGCGATATTCGGAGCCGAGAAGAATGACGGGAAGTTCACGGTGGAGGACTTCTGCCTCGCAGATCTTCCTCTGCAGACCCCGAGACCTGAACTCACCTCTGACCGGTAGACACACACACACACACACACACACACACACACACACACACACACACACACACAGAAAGACAGAAAGCCAGTATAAGTCCCAGCCTTCTTTGACCACAGATTCTGTCTCCCTCCCTCCCTCTCTCCCTCTCTCCCAGGTTTGTTCTCCTGGTCTCTGGACTGGGTCTGGGCAGCAGTGATGGCGACAGCATGTTGGGTCTGCAGCTGCTGGTTGACATGGTAACGGGTCAGCTGGGCGGCGAGGGCGAGCAGAGCGGAGCGGCGAGCATCTCCCGAGTCCTGCTGGCGGGAAACCTGCTGAGCCAAAACACCCAGGACAAGGATGCACACACCAAGGTAAGGACAAGGATGCACACACCAAGGTAAGGACAAGGACGCACACACCAAGGTAAGGACAAGGATGCACACACCAAGGTAATGACAAGGACGCAACCGTCTCTGTAGTCTAAAGACAGTTACACACCCACCAGACACCGTCTCTGTAGTCTAAAGACAGTTACACACCAACCAGACACCGTCTCTGTAGTCTAAAGACAGTTACACACCCACCAGACACCGTCTCTGTAGTGTAAAGACAGTTACACACCGACCAGACACCGTCTCTGTAGTCTAAAGACAGTTACACACCCACCAGACACCGTCTCTGTAGTCTAAAGACAGTTACACACCGACCAGACACCGTCTCTGTAGTCTAAAGATGGTTACACACCCACCAGACACCGTCTCTGTAGTCTAAAGACAGTTACACACCCACCAGACACCGTCTCTGTAGTCTAAAGACAGTTACACACCCACCAGACACCGTCTCTGTAGTCTAAAGACAGTTACACACCAACCAGACACCGTCTCTGTAGTCTAAAGACGGTTACACACCCACCAGACACCGTCTCTGTAGTCTAAAGACGGTGTCCGTCTCTGTAGTCTAAAGACGGTTACACACCCACCAGACACCGTCTCTGTAGTCTAAAGACGGTTACACACCCACCAGACACCGTCACTGTAGTCTAAAGACGGTGTCCGTCTCTGTAGTCTAAAGACGGTTACACACCCACCAGACACCGTCTCTGTAGTCTAAAGACGGTTACACACCCACCAGACACCGTCTCTGTAGTCTAAAGACAGTTACACACCCACCAGACACCGTCTCTGTAGTCTAAAGACGGTTACACACCCACCAGACACCGTCTCTGTAGTCTAAAGACGGTGTCCGTCTCTGTAGTCTAAAGACGGTTACACACCCACCAGACACCGTCTCTGTAGTCTAAAGACGGTTACACACCCACCAGACACCGTCTCTGTAGTCTAAAGACGGTTACACACCCACCAGACACCGTCTCTGTAGTCTAAAGACGGTTACACACCGACCAGACACCGTCTCTGTAGTCTAAAGACAGTTACACACCCACCAGACACCGTCTCTGTAGTCTAAAGACGGTTACACACCCACCAGACACTGTCGCTGTAGTCTAAAGACAGTTACACACCCACCAGACACCGTCTCTGTAGTCTAAAGACGGTTACACACCCACCAGACACCGTCTCTGTAGTCTAAAGACGGTTACACACCCACCAGACACCGTCTCTGCCGTCTAAAGACGGTTACACACCCACCAGACACCGTCTCTGTAGTCTAAAGATGGTTACACACCCACCAGACACCGTCTCTGTAGTCTAAAGACAGTTACACACCAACCAGACACCGTCTCTGTAGTCTAAAGACGGTTACACACCCACCAGACACCGTCTCTGTAGTCTAAAGACGGTTACACACCCACCAGACACAGTCTCTGTAGTCTAAAGACAGTTACACACCCACCAGACACCGTCTCTGTAGTCTAAAGACAGTTACACACCCACCAGACACCGTCTCTGTAGTCTAAAGACGGTTACACACTGACCAGACACCGTCTCTGTAGTCTAAAGACGGTTACACACCGTCTCTGTAGTCTAAAGACGGTTACACACCGACCAGACACCGTCTCTGTAGTCTAAAGACGGTTACACACCCACCAGACACGTCTCTGTAGTCTAAAGACGGTTACACACCCACCAGACACCGTCTCTGTAGTCTAAAGACGGTGTCCGTCTCTGTAGTCTAAAGACAGTTACACACCCACCAGACACCGTCTCTGTAGTCTAAAGACGGTTACACACCCACCAGACACCGTCTCTGTAGTCTAAAGACGGTTACACACCCACCAGACACCGTCTCTGTAGTCTAAAGACAGTTACACACCCACCAGACACCGTCTCTGTAGTCTAAAGACGGTTACACACCCACCAGACACCGTCTCTGCCGTCTAAAGACGGTTACACACCCACCAGACACCGTCTCTGTAGTCTAAAGATGGTTACACACCCACCAGACACCGTCTCTGTAGTCTAAAGACAGTTACACACCAACCAGACACCGTCTCTGTAGTCTAAAGACGGTTACACACCCACCAGACACCGTCTCTGTAGTCTAAAGACGGTTACACACCCACCAGACACAGTGTCTGTAGTCTAAAGACAGTTACACACCCACCAGACACCGTCTCTGTAGTCTAAAGACGGTTACACACCGACCAGACACCGTCTCTGTAGTCTAAAGACGGTTACACACCGTCTCTGTAGTCTAAAGACGGTTACACACCGACCAGACACCGTCTCTGTAGTCTAAAGACAGTTACACACCACCAGACACCGTCTCTGTAGGTCTAAAGACGCTATTAACACCCACCAGACACTGTCTCTGTAGTCCAAAGACAGTTACAACCCACCAGACACCGTCTCTGTAGTCTAAAGACGGTTACACACCCACCAGACACGTCTCTGTAGTCTAAAGACGGTTACACACCCACCAGACAACCGTCTCTGCCGTCTAAAGACGGTTACCACCCACCAGACACCGTCTCTGTAGTCTAAAGATGGTTACACACCCACCAGACACGGCTCTGTAGTCTAAAGACAGTTACACACCAACCAGACACCGTCTCTGTAGTCTAAAGACGGTTACACCCACCAGACACCGTCTCTGTAGTCTAAAGACGGTTACACACCCACCAGACACAGTCTCTGTAGTCTAAAGACAGTTACACACCCACCAGACACCGTCTCTGTAGTCTAAAGACAGTTACAACCCACCAGACAACCCGTCTGTCCAGTCTAAAGACGGTTACACACTGACCAGACACCGCTCTGCAGTAGCCTAAAGACGGTTACACACCGTCTCTGTAGTCTAAAGACGGTTACACACCGACCAGACACCGTCTCTGTAGTCTAAAGACGGTTACACACCCACCAGACACGTCTCTGTAGTCTAAAGACGGTTACACACCCACCAGACACCGTCTCTGTAGTCTAAAGACGGTGTCCGTCTCTGTAGTCTAAAGACAGTTACACACCCACCAGACACCGTCTCTGTAGTCTAAAGACGGTTACACACCCACCAGACACCGTCTCTGTAGTCTAAAGACGGTTACACACCCACCAGACACCGTCTCTGTAGTCTAAAGACAGTTACACACCCACCAGACACCGTCTCTGTAGTCTAAAGACGGTTACACACCCACCAGACACGTCTCTGCCGTCTAAAGACGGTTACACACCCACCAGACACCGTCTCTGTAGTCTAAAGATGGTTACACACCCACCAGACACCGTCTCTGTAGTCTAAAGACAGTTACACACCAACCAGACACCGTCTCTGTAGTCTAAAGACGGTTACACACCCACCAGACACCGTCTCTGTAGTCTAAAGACGGTTACACACCCACCAGACACAGTGTCTGTAGTCTAAAGACAGTTACACACCCACCAGACACCGTCTCTGTAGTCTAAAGACGGTTACACACCGACCAGACACCGTCTCTGTAGTCTAAAGACGGTTACACACCGTCTCTGTAGTCTAAAGACGGTTACACACCGACCAGACACCGTCTCTGTAGTCTAAAGACGGTTACACACCCACCAGACACCGTCTCTGTAGTCTAAAGACGGTTACACACCCACCAGACACGTCTCTGTAGTCTAAAGACGGTTACACACCCACCAGACACCGTCTCTGTAGTCTAAAGACAGTTACACACCCACCAGACACCGTCTCTGTAGTCTAAAGACGGTTACACACCCACCAGACACCGTCTCTGTAGTCTAAAGACAGTTACACACCAACCAGACACCGTCTCTGTAGTCTAAAGACAGTTACACACCAACCAGACACCGTCTCTGTAGTCTAAAGACAGTTACACACCCACCAGACCGTGCTCTGTAGTCTAAAGACAGTTACACACCCACCAGACACCGTCTCTGTAGTCTAAAGACAGTTACACACCCACCAGACACCGTCTCTGTAGTCTAAAGACAGTTACACACCCACCAGACACCGTCTCTGTAGTCTAAAGACAGTTACACACCCACCAGACACCGTCTCTGTAGTCTAAAGACAGTTACACACCCACCAGACACCGTCTCTGTAGTCTAAAGACAGTTACACACCCACCAGACACCGTCTCTGTAGTCTAGAGACAGTTACACACCCACCAGACACCGTCTCTGTAGTCTAAAGACAGTTACACACCCACCAGACACCGTCTCTGTAGTCTAAAGACAGTTACACACCCACCAGACACCGTCTCTGTAGTCTAGAGACAGTTACACACCCACCAGACACCGTCTCTGTAGTCTAAAGACAGTTACACACCAGCCAGACACCGTCTCTGTAGTCTAGAGACAGTTACACACCAACCAGACACCGTCTCTGTAGTCTAAAGACAGTTACACACCCACCAGACACCGTCTCTGTAGTCTAAAGACAGTTACACACCCACCAGACACCGTCTCTGTAGTCTAAAGACAGTTACACACCGACCAGACACCGTCTCTGTAGTCTAAAGACGGTTACGCACCGTCTCTGTAGTCTAAAGACGGTTACACACCCACCAGACACCCACCAGTCTCTGTAGTCCAACTGGCCCAGAGAAGAAACTAACGTTTTATCGTCTCTGTGTGTGCAGCCCAAGTTCCTGACCAAGAAGACGCAGGCGGGCAGCGTGGAGGCCATGCGTCTGCTGGACGAGCTGCTGCATCAGCTGGCGGTGAGTCAGCACACACACACACACACACACATGCAAATGCACACAGACACAGACACACACACACAAACACATACGCACATGCAAATGCACACACACACACACACACACACACACACACACATGCAAATGCACACGCACACAGACACACACACACACACACAGACAGACACACACACGCGCGTCAAAAAAATGAGTGACGTCAAAAGGAATCTGAGTTAACTGGTTGTCATCGTGGTCATTTTGCCGGCCCTGTTATAACAGACTAACGAGCTGATGACCCAGATGTTATAACAGACTAACGAGCTGATGACCCAGATGTGATAACAGACTAACGAGCTGATAACAGACTAACGAGCTGATGACCCAGATGTGATAACAGACTAACGAGCTGATGACCCAGATGTTATAACAGACTAACGAGCTGATGACCCAGATGTGAGCGTGTGACTGAGTCTCGCTGCTGTTGCAGGCCTCGGTTCCCGTGGACGTGATGCCGGGCCAGTTCGACCCCACCAACTACACGCTGCCCCAGCAGCCTCTGCACCGCTGCATGTTCCCGCTGGCGTCCGTCTTCCCCACGCTGCAGCTCGCCTCCAACCCGCACCAGGCGCACATCCACGGAGTCAGGTACACACTCTCTGTCTCCACCTGGCAGGGTGGAAATTGTGCAACAAACGTGGAGATATGCTGGCTCTGTACACGCTAAAAGTCCTGATTATTTACATGGAGTCTGGTGGAGATATGCTGGCTCTATACACGCTAAAAGTCCTGATTATTTACATGGAGTCTGGTGGAGATATGCTGGCTCTATACACGCTAAAAGTCCTGATTATTTACATGGAGTCTGGTGGAGATATGCTGGCTCTATACACGCTAAAAGTCCTGATTATTTACATGGAGTCTGGTGGAGATATGCTGGCTCTATACACGCTAAAAGTCCTGATTATTTACATGGAGTCTGGTGGAGATATGCTGGCTCTATACACGCTAAAAGTCCTTATTATTTACATGGAGTCTGGTGGAGATATGCTGGCTCTATACACGCTAAAAGTCCTGATTATTTACATGGAGTCTGGTGGAGATATGCTGGCTCTATACACGCTAAAAGTCCTGATTATTTACATGGAGTCTGGTGGAGATATGCTGGCTCTATACACGCTAAAAGTCCTGATTATTTACATGGAGTCTGGTGGAGATATGCTGGCTCTATACACGCTTAAAAGTCCTGATTATTTACATGGAGTCTGGTGGAGATATGCTGGCTCTATACACGCCTAAAAGTCCTGATTATTTACATGGAGTCTGGTGGAGATATGCTGGCTCTATACACGCTAAAAGTCCTTATTATTTACATGGAGTCTGGTGGAGATATGCTGGCTCTATACACGCTAAAAGTCCTGATTATTTACATGGAGTCTGGTGGAGATATGCTGGCTCTATACACGCTTAAAAGTCCTGATTATTTACATGGAGTCTGGTGGAGATATGCTGGCTCTATACACGCTTAAAAGTCCTGATTATTTACATGGAGTCTGGTGGAGATATGCTGGCTCTATACACGCTAAAAGTCCTGATTATTTACATGGAGTCTGGTGGAGATATGCTGGCTCTATACACGCTAAAAGTCCTGATTATTTACATGGAGTCTGGTGGAGATATGCTGGCTCTATACACGCTTAAAAGTCCTGATTATTTACATGGAGTCTGGTGGAGATATGCTGGCTCTATACACGCTAAAAGTCCTGATTATTTACATGGAGTCTGGTGGAGATATGCTGGCTCTATACACGCTAAAAGTCCTGATTATTTACATGGAGTCTGGTGGAGATATGCTGGCTCTATACACGCTAAAAGTCCTGATTATTTACATGGAGTCTGGTGGAGATATGCTGGCTCTATACACGCTAAAAGTCCTGATTATTTACATGGAGTCTGGTGGAGATATGCTGGCTCTATACACGCCTAAAAGTCCTGATTATTTACATGGAGTCTGGTGGAGATATGCTGGCTCTATACACGCGCTAAAAGTCCTGATTATTTACATGGAGTCTGGTGGAGATATGCTGGCTCTATACACGCCAAAAGTCCTGATTATTTACATGGAGTCTGGTGGAGATATGCTGGCTCTATACACGCTTAAAAGTCCTGATTATTTACATGGAGTCTGGTGGAGATATGCTGGCTCTATACAGGCTAAAAGTCCTGATTATTTACATGGAGTCTGGTGGAGATATGCTGGCTCTATACACGCTTAAAAGTCCTGATTATTTACATGGAGTCTGGTGGAGATATGCTGGCTCTATACACGCTTAAAAGTCCTGATTATTTACATGGAGTCTGGTGGAGATATGCTGGCTCTATACACGCTTAAAAGTCCTGATTATTTACATGGAGTCTGGTGGAGATATGCTGGCTCTATACACGCTAAAAGTCCTGATTATTTACATGGAGTCTGGTGGAGATATGCTGGCTCTATACACGTAAAAGTCCTGATTATTTACATGGAGTCTGGTGGAGATATGCTGGCTCTATACACGCTTAAAAGTCCTGATTATTTACATGGAGTCTGGTGGAGATATGCTGGCTCTATACACGCTAAAAGTCCTGATTATTTACATGGAGTCTGGTGGAGATATGCTGGCTCTATACACGCTAAAAGTCCTGATTATTTACATGGAGTCTGGTGGAGATATGCTGGCTCTATACACGCTAAAAGTCCTGATTATTTACATGGAGTCTGGTGGAGATATGCTGGCTCTATACACGCTAAAAGTCTGTTTGGAGGTTTAAAGGGGGCGTGTCTGGTTGGTGGAGGTTTTTAAAGGTGCTATGTTTGTGTGTCTGTGTGATCCCGCTCAGGTTCCTGGGGACTTCGGGCCAGAACGTGAGTGATATCCAGAAGTACAGCAGCATGGAGGACCACCTGGAGATCCTGGAGGAGACGCTGAGGCTCCGACACCTCGCCCCGACGGCGCCCGACACGCTGGGTCAGTCGCTCCGTTAAACACCGACGTCTCCCGCTACACTTCCAGACATTTGGACCTCCTGATTGGCTCTCTTCAGTCTCTTGTGCCAAATGTCCTCGTTAGTTTTAGTCACATTTAGTCATTCACATATCTGTTTTTGTTGGTCAAGTTTTAGTCGACTAAAAGTCTTTCGTCATTTTAGTCCAAAGAGAACTCAAGGTGTCTTAGTCAAGATCTAGTCAAAACAGTTTAGTCTTTTTTAAATAAATTATTTCTGAGATTATTTCTGATAACCATTTCAGTCAAATAGTGTTTCACACATCTCAAATATTGGTTAAATGTCATAATTACCTGAAAAATTACACTTGTTGAATGTTTTTTTTTATATATATATATATATATATATATATATATATATATATATATATATAAATATATAAATAAATAAATATATATATATATATATATATATATATATATATATATATATATATATATATATATATATATATTTTTTTTTAAGTTAAAGAGTCAATTTCTTTTGGAGGAAAAAGTCAGAATATTTTGAGAGAAAAAAAGTAATATTTTTTAGACTAAAGTCCAGTATTTTGAGTAAATTCGGACCTCCTGATTGGCTGTTTTAAGTCAAATATATTTTAAATTTAAAAAGTTGAATATTTTGAGAGTATTTTTGTCTTTCCAAACCAACGGTAGCGATGTTTCTGGCCCTAGTGTTAATTTCATCACACGAGACGAGACCTAAATATGTTCGTCGACGACCTTTTCACCATCAGAAAAGACTTTATTATTATTAATTTATGATATTATTATTATTATTATTATTAATTTATGATATTATTATGATTACATTATTTTTATATTTTTATTTTTATATTATTATATTATTATTAATTTATTATATTATTATTATTATATTTTTATTTTTATATTATTTTTATTATTATTAATTTATTTTATTATTATTATTATTAATTTATTATATTATTATTATTATTATTATTATTATTATTATTATTAAGCACGTTTTTGCAGGAATTTGTCACGGTATTGTTGGTTCATGTCACACATTTTTCCTTGACTAAGAGCGAGACTGCACCCAATGACGCTGACTAATGCTAAATTAACATGCATTATTGTTGACGAAAAGACGAGAGTTTGATCTGATTGGTTGATTTGGTCCGCCTATCACCAACTACAGGTGGTGATAGACAGATGGTTTATCCAATCAGATAACCAGGATTTCCGCCCCTTCCCAAAAGTTCTCCAACAGAGTTCCCAGATGGATATGCCGAGCAAATGCGGCGATCCATCTGGTGGAGTCAGGATATCTTAATATAGCTGTAATATATATATATTATATACTATATATTAATCAAAGTATTAACTCTGTTTCTGCGCTTTGTTTTCAGGTTGTTACCCGTTCTACCAAAAGACCCGTTCATCCTGGAGGAGTGTCCCCCACGTCTACTTCAGCGGAACGCCCGAATTTGGATCCAAACTTCGTCAAAGGTCAGCAGCTGATTGGCTCCAAACGGACCAAACATTCACATTATTTCAGCTTCATTATTAGGGGTCCAAGCCCAAGGTAATTAGCATTCTGGAGCCTACATCCGAAGGTTATGCAAGTTAAACTCTTCGGTGAGGGGTGGGGGTAGAGAGAGTAAGGCCTCCTGCACACTGGCTGCATGGCGAGAGCGTGCCAGTTTCCCGTCCAGCGCCCACGTCGTTTAAATAAAACAAAAATGCACCTGCGTCCATCTGTGGCCCATGGGTGTGCTGGTCTTACAGGGAGGTGTGTTCAGGTGCATTGTGGGCGTGCTGGTCTTACAGGGAGGTGTGTTCAGGTGCATTCTGGGCGTGCTGGTCTTACAGGGAGGTGTGTTCAGGTGCATTCTGGGCGTGCTGGTCTTACAGGGAGGTGTGTTCAGGTGCATTCTGGGAGTATTGCTATTTTGAGGCAGCGGGAAGTGATCCCACCATTGACCAACAAAAACCTGGTCTAAAGTCAATAACGCAGCATTTCATTGTTATTTTAACAGAGCATTAGTAAAATGCTCCTAGGCTCGTGCACAGCGCGCACACACTATGCTTGTTACACACACACACACACACACACCCACACACACACACACACACACACACACACAGAAACACACCAAAACACACACACACACACACACATAACACACACACATGCAGAAGATTACAAATACAAATATTACGGTGCAAATGCTCCATCATAACAGCAATGCTCCAAGGTCCAAACGCGCCTGGCTTTTAAAGGGAATGGGAGATGATCTCTGATTGGTTGATGAATGGGAGATGATCTCTGATTGGTTGATGAATGGGAGATGATCTTGATTGGTTGATGAATGGGAGATGACTGATTGGTTGATGAATGGGAGATGATCTCTGATTGGTTATCAGCATGTTACTCAAAACACACCTCTTGATTAATGGAAGACACTAAGGACCAATTCTTTAGGAACCAGGCTCTCGTGCACGGATCCTTTTACCGCCGCCAAACCAGCAGAAGTGGATTTGGACACTCTAATGTGTCAAACTAACTCGTGGGGCCATACCGGAAAATGAGAATCACACCAAGGGCCAGATGAGTTTATTGACATGGTTTTATTTAAGAGAAAAGTCAAATATTCTTTGATCAGATATCGCATCGCCTTTTATACAGCTCCCTTCACTTACAGTTTGGCTCTATATAAAGTCCGGCAGTCTTTAGTCATCATAGAGCTGAAAAAACACCAAAAGAGGTTGCAAAAGCATCAAAAACGCTGGTGGTTCGCAAACTTGACAAAAAACTTCAGAAAGTGACAAAAGCTACAGTACAGGCCAAAAGTTAGACACACCTTCTCATTCAATGTGTTTTTATTTTCAAGGACTATTTACATTGCCCGCGTTACGTATTGCTAAAGTCCTGATTATTTACATGGAGTCTGGTGGATATATGCTGGCTCTATACATGCCAAAGTCCTGATTATTTACATGGAGTCTGGTGGAGATATGCTGGCTCTATACACCGCTAAAAGTCCTGATTATTTACATGGAGTCGGGTGGTTAGCCGAAACACGTACCTCGGGGAGATATGCTGGCTCTATACACGCTTAAAAGTCCTGATTATTTGCATGGAGTCTGGTGGAGATATGCTGGCTCTATACACGTTACTAAAGTCCTGATTATTTACATGGAGTCTGGTGGAGATATGCTGGCCTCTATACACGCTTTAAAAGTCCTGATTATTTACATGGAGTCTGGTGGAGATATGCTGGCTCTATACACGCTTAAAAAGTCCCGATTATTTACATGGAGTCTGGTGGAGATATGCTGGCTCTATACACGCTTAAAAGTCCTGATTATTTACATGGAGTCTGGTGGAGATATGCTGGCTCTATACACGCTAAAAGTCCTGATTATTTACATGGAGTCTGGTGGAGATATGCTGGCTCTATACACGCTAAAAGTCCTGATTATTTACATGGAGTCTGGTGGAGAATGCTGGCTCTATACACCTAAAAGTCCTGATATTTACATGGAGTCTGGTGGAGATATGCTGGCTCTATACAGCTGCAAGGTGCTGATTATTTTACATGGAGTCTGGTGGAGATATGCTGGCTCTATACACTAAAAAGTCCTGATTATTTACATGGAGTCTGGTGGAGATATGCTGGCTCTATACACGCTAAAAGTCTGTTTGGAGGTTTAAAGGGGGGCTGTCTGGTTGGTGGAGGTTTTAAAGGTGCTATGTTTGTGTGTCTGTGTGATCCCGCTCAGGTTCCTGGGGACTTCGGCCAGAACGTGAGTGATATCCAGAAGTACAGCAGCATGGAGGACCACCTGGAGATCCTGAGGAGACGCTGAGGCTCCCACACCCTCGCCTGACGGCGCCCGACACGCTGGGTCAGTCGGCTCCGTTAAACACCGACGTCTCCCCCACACTTCCAGACATTTGGACCTCCTGATTGCTCTCTTCAGTCTCTTGTGCCAAATGTCCCGTTAGTTTTAGTCACATTTAGTCATTCACATATCTGTTTTGTTGGTCAAGTTTTAGTCTAACTAAAAGTCTTTTCGTCATTTTAGTCCAAAGAGAACCCAAGGTGTCTTAGTCAAGATCTAGTCAAAACAGTTTAGTCTTTTTAAATAAATTATTTCTGAGATTATTTCTGATAACCATTTCAGTCAAATGAGTGTTTCACACATCTCAAATATTGGTTAAATGTCATAATTACCTGAAAAATTACACTTGTTGAATGTTTTTAAAATTATATATATATATATATATATATATATATATATATATATATATATAAATATATAAATAAATAATATATATATATATATATATATATATATATATATATATATATATATATATATATATATATATTATTTTTAAGTTAAAGAGTCAATTTCTTTTGGAGGAAAAAAGTCAGAATATTTTGAGAGAAAAAAGTAATATTTTTTAGACTAAAGTCCAGTATTTTGGAGTAAATTCGACCTCCTGATTGGCTGTTTTAAGTCAAATATATTTTAAATTAAAAAGTTGAATATTTTGAGAGTATTTTTGTCTTCCAAACCAACGGTAGCGATGTTTCTGGCCCTAGTGTTAATTTCGATCACCGACGCGAGACCTAAATACCATTTACGCACCTTTTCACCATCAGAAAAGACTTTATTATTATTAATTTATGATATTATTATTATTATTATTATTAATTTATGATATTATTATGATTACATTATTTTTATATTTTTATTTTTATATTATTATATTATTATTAATTTATTATATTATTATTATTATATTTTTATTTTTATATTATTTTTATTATTATTAATTTATTTTATTATTATTATTATTAATTTATTATATTATTATTATTATTATTATTATTATTATTATTAAGTACGTTTTTTGCAGGAATTTGTCACGGTATTGTTGGTTCATGTCACACATTTTTTCCTTGACTAAGACGAGACTGCACCAATGACGCTGACTAATGCTAAATTAACATGCATTATTGTTGACGAAAAAAGACGAGAGTTTGATCTGATTGGTTGATTTGGCCCGTCTATCACCAACTACAGGTGGTGATAGACAGATGGTTTATCCAATCAGATAACCAGGATTTCCGCCCCTTCCCAAAAGTTCTCCAACAGAAAGTTCCCAGATGGATATGCCGAGCAAATGCGAAGCGATCCATCTGGTGGAGTCAGGATATCTTAATATAGCTGTAATATATATATATTATATACTATATATTAATCAAAGTATTAACTCTGTTTCTTGCGTTTTGTTTTCAGGTTGTTACCCGTTCTACCAAAAAGACCCGTTCATCCTGGAGGAGTGTCCCCACGTCTACTTCAGCGGCAACGCCCCCGAATTTGGATCCAAACTCGTCAAAGGTCAGCAGCTGATTGGCTCCAAACGGACCAAACATTCACATTATTTCAGCTTCATTATTAGGGGTCCAAGCCCAAGGTAATTAGCATTCTGGAGCCTACACCGTAGAAGTTATGCAAGTTAAACTTTCGGTGAGGGGTGGGGGTAGAGAGAGTAAGGCCTCCTGCACACTGGCTGCATGGCGAGACGCGTCCAGTTTCCGTCCTAAAAAAATGCAGCCACCTTAAAAATCCACGCGCTAAAAACACCCATCTGTGGCCCATGGGTGTGCTGGTCTTACAGGGAGGTGTGTTCAGGTGCATTGTGCGTGCTGGTCTTACAGGGAGGTGTGTTCAGGTGCATTCTGGGCGTGGGTCTTACAGGGAGGTGTGTTCAGGTGCATTTGGGTGTGCTGGGCTGTTACAGGGAGGTGTGTTTAGGTGCATTCTGGGAGTATTGCTATTTTGAGGCAGCGGAAGTGATCCCACCATTGACCAACAAAAACCTGGTCTAAAGTCAATAACGCAGCATTTCATTGTTATTTTAACAGAGCATTAGTAAAATGCTCCCTAGGCTCGAGCAACAGCGCACACACTATGCTTGTTACACACACACACACACACACCCACACACACACACACACACACACACACACAGAAACACACCAAAACACACACACACACACACACATAACACACACACATGCAGAAGATTACAAATACAAATATTACGGTGCAAATGCTCCATCATAACAGCAATGCTCCAAGGTCCAAACGCGCCTGGCTTTTAAAGGGAATGGGAGATGATCTCTGATTGGTTGATGAATGGGAGATGATCTCTGATTGGTTGATGAATGGGAGATGATCTCTGATTGGTTGATGAATGGGAGATGATCTCTGATTGGTTGATTGCATGTTACGCCCAAAACACACCTCTGATTAATGAAGACACTAAGGACCACCCTTTAGAACCAGGCGCCCGGTGCACGGACCCTTTTTACTGCCGTCAAACCAGCAGAAGTGGATTTGGACACGCCCTAATGTGTCAAACTTAACTTCGGTGGGGGCCACACTGGAAAATGAGAATCACACCAAGGGCCAGATGAGTTTATTGACATGGTTTTATTTAAGAGAAAAGTCAAATATCTTTGACCGTATTATCGTACGTCTTTATACAGTCTTCTCACTTACAGTTTGGTCGACATAAAGTCCGAAAAGAGTTCCTTAGTCATCATAGAGCTGAAAAAACACCAAAAGAGGTTGCAAAAGCATCAAAAAACGTTGTGAAAACTGTCTGCAAACGTGACAAAAAACTTCAGAAAAGTGACAAAAGCTACAGTACAGGCCAAAAGTTAGGACACACCTTCTCATTCAATGTGTTTCTTTATTATTCATCTATTTATTGTAGATTCAGGCATCCAAACGTGAATGAATAGATATGAATTATGTACTTAACAAAAGGTGTGAAATAACTGAAAACATGTCTTATATTTTAGATTCTTCAGAGTAGCCACCCTTTGCTTTTTTATTAATAAGGGAAAAACTTCCACTAATGAACCCTGACAAAGCACACCTGTGAAGGTAAAACCATTTCAGGTGACTACCTCATGAAGCTCATTGAGAGAACACCAATGGTTTGCAGAGTTATCAAAAAAGCAAAGGGTGGCTACTTTGAGGAATCTAAAATATAAGACATGTTTTCAGTTATTTCACACTTTTTTGTTAAGTACATAATTCCATATGTGTTCATTCATAGTTTTGATGCCTTCAGTGAGAATCTACAATGTAAATAGTCATGAAAATAAAGAAACACGTTGAATGAGAAGGTGTGTCCAAACTTTTGGCCTGAACTGTATGTGTGCCAACATTCATTGTAAACCTAAATTGATATGAGGGCCTGATTTGGCCCGCGGGCCTCGAGTTTGACACCTGTGGCTCAGATCGTTAAAACAGGACCCCGAAGTCTCCTTTTAGAGTTAATGGAAGAACTTTGATAGTCTAGAAAAAGCTCAGGTTATAGCAGAACAACTTCCTGTAGGGTTAGCAACAGTTACTCCGACTCACACGAAACTCGCCTCAGCAGAGATTGCTGAGACGAGTTTCTACGTCTCCGGACTGAATTCTTCTTCTTCTGTGGTCTTCCTGCAGGTGCGGAGGGACAGGAAGTGCTGCTGGTGTGCGTGCCAGACTTCAGCAGCAGCCAGACGGCGTGCCTGGTCAACCTGCGCACGCTGACCTGCGAGCCGCTCGCCTTCTCGGCGTTCTCCGCCCACGGAGAAGACGAGAGCGAGATGAACGTCAGCCACTGAGGGGCCAGATACTCCGAGTCTTCTTCAGACAGAGAGAGAGACAGAGAGAGAGACAGACACAGAGAGAGAGAGAGACAGACAGACAGACAGACAGACAGACATAGACAGAGAGACAGACACACAGAGAGACACAGACAGACAGAGAGACAGAGACAGAGAGAGAGACAGACAGACAGACAGACATAGACAGAGAGACAGACACACAGAGAGACAGACAGACAGACAGACGAGAGAGAGAGAGAGAGAGACAGAGACAGACAGACAAACAGACACAGACATAGACAGAGAGACAGACACACAGAGAGAGAGAGACAGGACACAGACAGAGAGAGAGACAGGACACAGACAGAGAGAGACAGGACACAGAGAGAGAGAGAGAGACAGACAGAGAGAGACAGACTGATCTCTGATATATATATTTTTTTGTGTTCACAAGGTGCTGAGAAAAAGAGACAAGTATTGTGTATCAACGCGCCTTTATTTTGAAAAACCCCTCTCCTCCAGCTGTCTCTGACTGTTCACACTTCTCACAAAAATAATGAAGAGAATGTGACACGACTTTTTAAATGTGCATCCACAATAAAAAGCAAAAAAAACAAAGATGAAGATGTGAACTGTCATAATTAACGTTTAAATTCTGTAAAGTGATGGATACGCTCGTATATTTACACGGAAGAACAACATGGCAGCGACTACGTTTACATGCACATCATGTTCCTGTTTTATTCTGAAAAACCCCATCTTCCTCTAAGCTGTCGACTCGGCTAATGTGTGAATATTCCTCTTAATATTTTTATATTTTTCCAGCGTGTTCCAGCGGTGGAGGACGGTGGAGCGTCTCTCTTTCAGTCCTTCAACCAGCTTTTAGAAAAGGTCGAAAAACGAAAAAAAAAAAAATGGCGGGAAAAAAGTGTTGAGAATGTCTAAAAAAAAAAAAATGTTAAAATAACATGACAAAAACGTACAAATGAAGAAGTTTGAAACACTTAAAAAAAAAAAAAAAAAAAAAAAAAGAACTTCGAAAAAAGCGAAATGTGACGGAAAATTACGAAAATTTTTCTTAAAAAAAAAATTGAAATAAACGAGAAATTAGGAAAAAAAAAAACGTTGACAGTGACAAAAAAAACTTTTAAAAAAAACTAGAAAAATTTGGAAAAAAAGACCAACTTTTAAAAAAACATTTTTGAAGAAGCTACTAGAAAAAAGTCAAAGCTGATATTCCTCTAAGCTGTTTCCACGGCTACGGAGAGAGAAGTTTAGGTGTAGCCGTGTTTTACAGCCTGTTTCCAGCGTGTTCAGTCCTTCAACCAGCTTCTAGAAAAGGTCGAAAAATACGAGAAAAATGGCGGGAAAAAAAAGTGACGAGAAAGTCTTCAAAAAAAAAAATTTAAAAAGTTGCTAAAAAGGAACTTTTTTGGAAGCTTGAAACACTTTTTAAAAAAGTGAGAAAAACACTGAAAACGGTACCAAAACAACATGACATCATGACTTTGCGTAAACATACGCGCCCACTTTCCTAAAGCCACGTGGCGTGGTTATCTGGACGCTGTATACAGCGGACGTAAACATTCACGCCACGTGGCGTGTTATCGCGAGAACAACGTCACAGGAAAAGAACATTGGAAGGCCTTCCATACTACTCGCTACGGCGATAATTCACACGTAATGTAAGTCAATGGAGGCCAAATGGCGTTGATAAACACGCCGAAATGGCATACGAATTGGCGTGTCATACACACGCAACTTCATGACATCAGTCTGGCCCAAAACGTCCCAAAAAAAACCCAAGAAAAATTTCCGAAAAAAAGAAGAAGACAAAAACGTCAGAAATGTGACAAAACTTCCACAAAATCTTTTTGTGGTTGAAAAAAACCAAACTCTGACCTAGTTGCCCGCTGACCTTTCGAAAGTGCAACCAATGAGATGACGGCATAGGCGGCTTAAAGGAGACTTATCGCATCGATAACCCACGCCAAAAGATACCGGACCAAGGGGCGCTTTCTGACGCGATGGGAGCGAGAATGTGTTGAATATCGTCATATTAAAAATAACAGCCAGTCCTTCCAGAAAAATGTGGAGTATTTTTGTGATTGTTGCTGGGCAGAAATCCTTGATTTTGCGGCACGTTTTCTTAAAAAATGTGATGGAATATGCTCTATGATATTTATGCAATTTTATGCGATGAAATTGGGGGAACTTGCAAAAACTGCAGTTTGATGAACGAGAAAAACCAGTGATTCCCAACATATACCGCTTTTTCGATGATGTTCACATCTTTAATGACGTCACTTCATAACGTTCCCATGGCAACAGGGGAAAATGGCTGCTCTTGTGTGAAGTAAACGCAAAATTTTTCAGCTTTCTGTTAAGATATATTACGGGACTTCATTGCAACGGAAATGCGAGGGTTATGAAATCATGCAAGCGCCGCATATTTTTGCGCGGAAATCGGCAATTTATGCGGTGAAAGTGCGGCGTATTTGAAAAAAATGCTTTAATGCATCAATATGCGGACTTTGGCTGATTATGCGTTGAATTATGCGATCGCATTATTTTTCTGGAGGGACTGACATTACCGCCTGATGAACGTTACCGTGAACTCCTTCGTCCTGATGTCTGTGAACGCCACGCTCTCTCAGTTTAACTTCGTCCAATAGGGCGCCAGATTTCCACAGAGCCTTCCAGGCCAAAAACCACGGCTAAAACACACCGTAAACAGGCCTTCATATGGAGCGGAAAAAACACCACCAGCCACCAGCGTCTCACCGCCGCATGGCTCATCCAATCAGAAAGCAGCGTGGAGGCTTCGTATGATCATTTAAAAACGTTTTATGGATGGAAACATCTGACATTTATGGGCAAACTTTGCTCGCCTAATCGCGTTTTTGTGGAGGGACTGAACAGTAGTAGAACATTAACCAGTCCCTCCAGAAAAACGTGATTATGCGATCGTAAAATTCAACGCATAATCAGCCAAAGTCTGCATATTTATGCGCCGCACTTTCGCCGCATAAATTGCCGATTTCTGCGCAAAATATGCGGCGCTTGCATGATGTCATAATCCCCGCATTTTCGTTGCAAAAAAGTCCCATAATATATCTTAGCAGAAAGTTGAAAAAATGTTGCGTGTACTTCACACAAGAGCAGCCATTTTCCCCTGTTGCCATGGGAACGTTATGAAGTGACGTAATTACACGACGTGAGCTTGAAAGTGAAAGCAGGGTGTTGGAGGTTGAATTTGACATGTTGTACCCTGAGTCTCGAGATAACTCTGTTATGATTTGATACTCTAAATAAAATTGAATTGAGTCTCTTAAGTTGGTATCCAATAAGAAAGCTATCTTAATATCTGATATTATCTGAAAATGTCTAGGTGCTCCTGCTGTCTATATTATTGATTTCTGAAAGTCTGTCTCTTTTGTATCTTTTATTTCCCTCTGTTTAGACTATTACTGTTATTTTTACTTTCATATTATATTATTTGTATATATTTTTGTATCTTATTTCTTTACGTATTGCGATGACTGAATATCTGTAAACTATTTTTTGAAATAAAAAAAATATTGAAATTGACTAAAGCTTCTGTAACTATGGGGAATGTATCCTCCATGTGAAGCATCAGGACCCATTGTTGTTGAGATGAACCAGAGATATGGACCGAACTGCTTGAGATGTCTGACATATTGGTCCTTTTTTCAATTAACCTATTTTATCTGCTTTTATATGTTTAACTGTTCTAACTGCTCTTTATTCGCGTATTTTATCTCTCAGTTCTTTAAATTCTTATATGTACTGTAAAATGTATTCTTGTCTTTTAAATTGTTTTATAACTGCTCTTTCATGTTCTATGTAAAGAACTTTGAATTGGACTGTTGCTGAAATGTGCTATATAAATAAAGCTGCCTTGCCTTGCATAAAACTGCATAAATATCCCGCATATTCCATCGCATTTTTTAAGAAAACGTGCCGCATAATCAAGGATTTTTGCCCACAACAATCACAAAAAAACTCCTTCCAACATTTTACTGGAAGGAGTGATTATAATGTGCGTGTAAAGATAGTCGGGGTGTCTAGGAGGACGGCTGCGTGTTGACTGAGAGGCTAATAGTCATCGATCTTGTACTCGTAGTTATAATCCAGGCTGGAGTCCGTGAAACCGCCCGGCGTCGAGGACTGTCCCTCCTCGACGGGCCAGGGGTCGTACCAGGAAGTGGTCGTCTCTGGCGTGGTGGGGATCGTGGTGATCGTGGTGATCGTGGTGGTCGTCGGCGGTAACGTCGTCGTCGCCATTGCTCTTAACCGCTGTAGTCTCAGCTGGCGGAGGCGCCGGAGGCGAGCTATCCGGAGCCGCCTCTGCCGCTCGGCGCTGACCGATGAACTCTGCGAAAAGTTGTTGTTGTTGTTGCCGTCCAGCACGCGCCGGTTTCCGTTAGCGACCGCGGGGCTCTGCGCTCGGTTGTTGCCGTAGCTGAGCCGAATCGGCCGGCTGCCGTGGAGAGCCATGATCTGCAGAGGAATCGAGAAGGACACTTTGTCTATTCGGCACTAAACCGGGCAGTCTGCAACCTGCAAACTTTCAAAAGATCTTAAATAAATCTGTCTGGAGACGCAGAAGATAATCGGACACAAACAGAATATGCGGCCACAGAATTTAAGCAAATTAAAATCTTCTCCCCAAACACACATGCATGCAAGTACCTATGGTGTAGGGTCAGTATCTACGTACCTATGGTGTAGGGTCAGTATCTACGTACCTATGGTGTAGGGTCTGTATCTACGTACGTACCTATGGTGTAGGGTCTGTATCTACGTACCTATGGTGTAGGGTCAGTATCTACGTACCTATGGTGTAGGGTCAGTATCTACGTACCTATGGTGTAGGGTCTGTATCTACGTACGTACCTATGGTGTAGGGTCAGTATCTACGTACCTATGGTGTAGGGTCTGTATCTAATGCACCTATGGTGTAGGGTCTGTATCTACGTACCTATGGTGTAGGGTCAGTATCTACGTACGTACCTATGGTGTAGGGTCTGTATCTACGTACGTACCTGTGGTGTAGGGTCTGTATCTACGTACGTACCTATGGTGTAGGGTCTGTATCTACGTACCTATGGTGTAGGGTCTGTATCTACGTACGTACCTATGGTGTAGGGTCAGTATCTACGTACGTACCTATGGTGTAGGGTCTGTATTTACGATCGCATATCCTGTGGTGTTGGTCTGTAATCACGTACCTATGGTGTAGGGTCAGTATTTACGTACGCACCTATGGTGTAGGGTCAGTATTTACGTACGTACCTGTGGTGTAGGGTCTGTATCTCACTACGTACTCCATGGTGTAGGTCCGTATTCACGTACGTACTCCATGGTGTAGGTCTGTATCTACGTACTACCTATAGGCTGTAATTCACACGTGGTGTAAGGGTCTGTATTCACGCATCTATGGTGTAGGGTCAGTATTCACGATGCGTACCTATGGTGTAGGGTCTGTATCTACGTATGTACCTATGGTGTAGGGTCTGTATCTACGTACCTATGGTGTAGGGTCTGTATCTACGTACCTATGGTGTAGGGTCAGTATCTACGTACATACCTATGGTGTAGGGTCTGTATCTACGTACGTACCTATGGTGTAGGGTCTGTACCTACGTACCTATGGTGTAGGTCTGTATCTACGTACGTACCTATGGTGTAGTTGTATTACCGTATGTACCTATGTAGGGTCTGTATCTTTACGTACCTATGGTGTAGGGTCTGTATCTATGCATATGGTTGGGTCTGTACTATGTACCTATGGTGTAGGCAATTTGGTGTAGGGTCGTATCTACATATATACCTATGGTGTAGGGTCTGTATCTACGTACCTATGGTGTAGGGTCTGTATCTACATATGTACCTATGGTGAGGGTCTGTATCTACGCATCTATGGTGTAGGTCTATCATATGTACCTATGGTAGTCTGTATCTACATATGTACCTATGGTGTAGGTAGTATTTACAATATGGTAGGGTTATACACTACTATGGTGGTAGCTATTCACGACCATTCCTATGGTGTAGGGTCTGTATTCACGTACGATTATGGTGTAGCTGACTCACGTATCGTACCTATGGTGTAGGCAACTACACTATGGTGTGGTGTATCTACTACGCACTATGGTGTAGGGTCTGTTCCACGATGTACCTATGGTGTAGGGTCTGTATCTACGCATTATGGTGTAGGGTCATATTACGATGCATCTATGGTGTAGGCTAACATGTTGTGGTGGCTGTATTCACGTACCTATGGTGTAGGGTCTGTATTCACGCATTATGGTGTAGGGTCAGTATCTACGCATACCCTGTGGTGTAGGCGGTCTTACTACGTACGTACCTATGGTGTAGGGTCTGTATCTACGTACCTATGGTGTAGGGTCTGTATCTACGCATCTTATGGTGTAGGTCAGTATCTTAGTACCTATGGTGGGGTCTGTATCTATATGTACTATTGGTGTAGGGTCTGTTCAATGAGACCTATGGGTAGGTCTGTATTTACGTATTATATGGGTATCTGCGTATTACCCTATGGTGTAGGTCTGTAACGTATGTACCTATGGTGTGGGTCTGTATCTACATATGTACCTATGGTGTGGTCTGTATCTACGTACCTATGGTGTAGGCTGTATTACATATGTACCTATGGTGTAGGGTCTGTATTTACGTACCTATGGTGTAGGTCTGTGTCGCATGTACCTATGGTGTGGCTGTACCTCCTATGGTGTGGTGTTTATCTACTAACTATGGTGTAGTATACATATTTACCTATGGTGTAGGTCTGTATCTACATATGTACCTATGGGTAGTCTGTATCTACATATGTACCTATGGTGTAGGGTCTGTATCTACATATGTACCTATGGTGTAGGGTCTGTATCTACGTACCTATGGTGTAGGGTCTGTATCTACGTACCTATGGTGTAGGGTCTGTATCTACGTACGTACCTATGGTGTAGGGTCTGTATCTACGTATGTACCTATGGTGTAGGGTCTGTATCTACGTACCTATGGTGTAGGGTCTGTATCTACGTACCTATGTGTAGGTCTGTATCTCATTATGTACCTATGGTGTAGGGTCAGTATCTAAATGCGTACCTATGGTGTAGGCATATCTAAATCGCATTACTATGGTGTAGGTCTTACTCATTACCTATATGGTGTAGGGTCTGTACGTATGTACCTATGGTGTAGGGTCTGTACATATGTACCTATGGTGTAGGGTCAGTATCTACGTATGTACCTATGGTGTAGGGTCTGTACATATGTACCTTTGGTGTAGGGTCAGTATCTACGTACGTACCTATGGTGTAGGGTCTGTATCTACGTACCTATGGTGTAGGGTCTGTACGTATGTACCTATGGTGTAGGGTCTGTACGTATGTACCTATGGTGTAGGGTCTGTACGTATGTACCTATGGTGTAGGGTCTGTACATATGTACCTATGGTGTAGGGTCTGTATCTACATATGTACCTATGGTGTAGGGTCAGTATCTACGTACCTGTGGTGTAGGGTCTGTATCTACGTACCTATGGTGTAGGGTCTGTACGTATGTACCTATGGTGTAGGGTCTGTACATATGTACCTGTGGTGTAGGGTCTGTATCTACATATGTACCTATGGT
The DNA here is from genome assembly GCF_010015445.1 of Perca fluviatilis. NCBI lineage: Eukaryota > Metazoa > Chordata > Actinopteri > Perciformes > Percidae > Perca > Perca fluviatilis. The sequence continues at coordinate 41,788,744 of NC_053117.1, read as the reverse complement.
GTAGGGTCAGTATCTACGTACCTGTGGTGTAGGGTCTGTATCTACATATGTACCTATGGTGTAGGGTCAGTATCTACGTACCTGTGGTGTAGGGTCTGTATCTACATATGTACCTATGGTGTAGGGTCTGTACATATGTACCTGTGGTGTAGGGTCTGTATCTACGTATGTACCTATGGTGTAGGGTCAGTATCTACGTACCTGTGGTGTAGGGTCTGTATCTACGTACCTATGGTGTAGGGTCACAACAATAATAAAACTAATTTAAAATGGTATGAAACAACCGTTTGTCGAGGCCACAGGGAGCCACAGGGAGCCGTAGTTTACAGACCCCCCTGAACTAGACAGGTGTGTTCAGGGTGTGTTCGGTTCAGACCTGTTTGATGCGGTCCCAGTTGGACTTGGCGAGGTTGAAGCTGCAGGCGGTGGCTCCGGACTGGTAACCCACCACACACAGTTTGGTGACGGGAGAGAAGCCTTCGGCTCGAGCCGTCACGCGGTACTCCCCCGGGTTCAGCAGCCGCCAGTAGTCGCCCGTCGGCGCTGCAGTCACAGAGACGGGACGGACATTTAAACAGAGACCGTAACGTAAAGGAAGAAGCCTCCTGGTCTGGTGAAGTGAAACCAATGCTGAAGCTCCTTAAACCTGCATTCTACAGACTATGCTTTTTTCTTTCCATTTAAGTTAAAACATGAGACATCAGAAGAGTAGGAGAGGAAGAGGAGGAGGAGGAGGAGGAGGGGAGGGGAGGAGGAGGAGGGAGGAGGAGGAGGAGGAGGAGGAGGAGAGGAAATGTTTTCTATGGACCTGTGGTGACGTCGTGGTTGATTCCCTCTACGGACACGGTGGCGTTGGCGATGGCGTTCCCCTGCTGATCTTTCACGATGCCTCTGATGCCGCGATGCACCTGGAGAGAGAGAGGGGGAGGGAGGGAGAGAGAGGGGGAGGGAGGGAGAGAGAGAGAAAGATGGAGGGAGAAGGAGAGAGAGAGGAAGGGGGGAGAGAGAGAGGGAGGGAAGAGAGAGAGAGAGAAAGATGGAGGGAGAAGAGGAGGGGAGAGAGAGGAAAGGGGGAGGAGAGAGAGGAAGGGGAGAGAGAGAAAGAGGGAGGGAGAAGGAGAGAGAGAGGAAGGGGGAGAGAGAGAGAAAGAGGGAGGGAGAAGGAGAGAGAGAGGGAGAGAGTTACAAATATAGTTCAAGGTTTAATGTGTGTCAAGGGAAGAAATGTCAAACGGAACAGTTTAAAGTCTTGATTTAGAAGATCTCCTGGAGTGTCCTGGAAGTTTATTCCAAACTAAAAGCTGCTCCTCTTGTTCTGTTTTAATATAAATGAACTGAGTAACTGAAACGTGACTGACCTGCTCCATGAAGATGAGCATAGCTTCCCTGTTCTTCTCCCACTCGTACGCCAGCTCCACCTGATGAGGGAACTTATCACAGCCCAGGAACACGGACAGCTCGAAGCAGTTGGTGTGCAGGTAGCTGAAATCATTCATACCTGCAGGACAAACACACACTTTAATCATTCATATTACAGGATAAACACACACTGTAATCATTCATATCTACAGGACAAACACACACTGTAATCATTCATATCTACAGGACAAACACACACTTTAATCATTCATATCTACAGGATAAACACACACTGTAATCATTCATATCTACAGGACAAACACACACTTTAATCATTCATATCTACAGGATAAACACACACTGTAATCATTCATATCTACAGGATAAACACACACTTTAATCATTCATATCTACAGGACAAACACACACTGTAAACATTCATACCTACAGGACAAACACACACTGTAAACATTCATACCTACAGGACAAACACACACTTTAATCATTCATATCTACAGGATAAACACACACTTTAATCATTCATACCTACAGGACAAACACACACTTTAACCTCTAGAGCCTGAACTGCACATATTGTCCACCAGGGTGTGCTCTATACCTGCTGTAAAAGATGTATGAACTGCACAGAAAAAACCTGCATCATCAGATACTGACCATAGTTACGTAGAGATACTGACCCTACGCCATAGTTACGTAGAGATACTAACCCTACGCCATTACGTAGAGATACTGACCCTACGCCATAGTTACGTAGAGATACAGACCCTACGCCATAGTAACGTAGAGATACAGACCCTACACCATAGTTACGTAGAGATACAGACCCTACACCATAGTAACGTAGAGATACAGACCCTACACCATAGTTACGTAGAGATACTGACCCTACACCATAGTTACGTAGAGATACTGACCCTACGCCATAGTTACGTAGAGATACAGACCCTACACCATAGTTACGTAGAGATACTGACCCTACGCCGCATAGTTACGTAGATACAGACCCTACACCATAGTTACGTTACAGATACTGACCCTCGCCATTACGTTGAGAATACTGACCCTAATACGCCAGATTCGCTTGAGATACTGACCCTACGCCATAGTTACGTAGAGATACAGACCCTACGCCATAGTTACGTAGAGATACAGACCCTACGTCATAGTTACGTAGAGATACAGACCCTACGTCATAGTTACGTAGAGATACTGACCCTACGCCATAGTTACGTAGAGATACTGACCCTACACCATAGTTACGTACAGATACTGACCCTACACCATAGTTACGTACAGATACTGACCCTACGCCATAGTTACGTAGAGATACTGACCCTACGCCATAGTTACGTAGAGATACTGACCCTACACCATAGTTACGTAGAGATACAGACCCTACACCATAGTAACGTAGAGATACAGACCCTACACCATAGTTACGTAGAGATACAGACCCTACGTATAGTTACGTAGAGATACAGACCCTACGTCTCATGAGTTACGTAGAGATACTGACCCTACGCCATTACGTAGAGATACTGACCCTACGCCATAGTTACGTAGAGATACTGACCCTACGCCAGTTACGTACAGATACTGACCCTACGCCATAGTTACGTAGAGATACTGACCCTACACCATAGTTACGTACAGATACTGACCCTACGCCATAGTTACGTACAGATACTGACCCTACGCCATAGTTACGTAGAGATACTGACCCTACACCATAGTTACGTACAGATACTGACCCTACACCATAGTTACGTACAGATACTGACCCTACACCATAGTTACGTAGAGATACAGACCCTACGCCATAGTTACGTAGAGATACTGACCCTACGCCATAGTAACGTAGAGATACAGACCCTACACCATAGTTACGTAGAGATACAGACCCTACGCTGTAGGTAGGTGGAGATACTGACCCTACGCCATAGTTACGTAGAGATACTGACCCTACGCTGTAGGTAGGTGGAGATACTGACCCTACGCCATAGTTACGTACAGATACTGACCCTACGCCATAGTTACGTAGAGATACTGACCCTACACCATAGTTACGTACAGATACTGACCCAACACCATAGTTACGTAGAGATACAGACCCTACACCATAGTATCGTAGAGATACAGACCCTACGTCATAGTTACGTAGAGATACTGACCCTACGCCATAGTTACGTAGAGATACTGACCCTACGCCATTACGTAGAGATACTGACCCTACGCCATAGTTACGTAGAGATACTGACCCTACGCCATAGTAACGTAGAGATACTGACCCTACGCCATAGTAACGTAGAGATACTGACCCTACGCCATAGTAACGTAGAGATACTGACCCTAAGCCATAGTAACGTAGAGATACTGACCCTACGCCATAGTTACGTAGAGATACTGACCCTACGCCATAGTTACGTAGAGATACTGACCCTACGCCATAGTAACGTAGAGATACTGACCCCCATGCCGTTACGTGAGATACTGACCCTCGCCATAGTAACGTAGAGATACTGACCCTACGCCATAGAAACGTAGAAGATACTGACCCTACGCCATAGTTACATTAGAGATACTGACCCTAAGCCATAGTAACGTAGAGATACAGACCCTACGCCATAGTTACGTAGAGATACAGACCCTACACCATAGTTACGTAGAGATACAGACCCTACGTCATAGTTACGTGAGATACAGACCCTCGATCGCCAAGTTACGGAGAGATACGACCCTACGCCATAGTTACGTAGAGATACTGACCCTACACCATAGTTACGTTACAGATACTGACCCTACGAACGCTAGTTACGTTACAGATACTGACCCTACGCCATAGTTACGTTGAGATACTGACCCTACGCCAGTTACGTACAGATACTGACCCTACGCCATAGTTACGTAGAGATACTGACCCTACACCATAGTTACGTACAGATACTGACCCTACACCATAGTTACGTACAGATACTGACCCTACGCCATAGTTACGTAGAGATACTGACCCTACGCCATAGTTACGTAGGATACTGACCCTACACCATAGTTGCAGTGGAGATACAGACCCTACACCATAGTAACGTGAGATACAGACCCTACCGACACAGTTACGTAGAGATACAGACCCTACGTCATGGATTTACGTGAGATACAGACCCTACGTCGATTGCATTGAGATACTGACCCTACGCCATTACGTAGAGATACTGACCCTACGCCGCATAGTTACGTAGAGATACTGACCCTACATACGATTGCGTTACGGATACTGACCCTACGCCATAGTTACGTAGAGATACTGACCCTACACCATAGTTACGTACAGATACGGGCACCACGCCATAGTTGGGTACAGATACTGACCCTACGCCATAGTTACGTAGGATACTGACCCTACACCATAGTTACGTTACAGATACTGACCCTACACCATAGATTGCTTAGAGATACAGACCCTACACCATAGTTACGTACAGATACTGACCCTACACCATAGTTACGTGAGATACAGACCCTACGCCATAGTTACGTAGATACTGACCCTAGCACGCATAGTAAGGGAGATACAGACCCTACACCATAGTTACGTGAGATACAGACCCTACGCTGTAGGTAGGTGGAGATACTGACCCTACGCCATAGTTACGTAGAGATACTGACCCTACGCTGTAGGTAGGTGGAGATACTGACCCTACGCCATAGTTACGTACAGATACTGACCCTACGCCATAGTTACGTAGAGATACTGACCCTACACCATAGTTACGTACAGATACTGACCCAACACCATAGTTACGTAGAGATACAGACCCTACACCATAGTAACGTAGAGATACAGACCCTACGTCATAGTTACGTAGAGATACTGACCCTACGCCATTACGTAGAGATACTGACCCTACGCCATAGTTACGTAGAGATACTGACCCTACGCCATAGTAACGTAGAGATACAGACCCTACACCATAGTTACGTAGAGATACAG
>NC_053117.1:41755876-41770876 GCF_010015445.1 Perca fluviatilis | reverse complement strand
GCTGTATGTGCGGATACCTTCCTGTGTGTTTTTCGGCTGTATGTGCAGATAGCTTCCTGTGTGTTTTCGGCTGTATGTGCGGATACCTTCCTCTGTGTTTTTGGCTGTATCTGTGTTCGGCTGTATGTCGCAGGCTTCCTGTGTGTTTTCAGCTGTATGTGCGGATACCTTCCTGTGTGTTTTCGGCTGTATGCGGATACCTTCCTCTGTGTTTTTGGCTGTATGCGCGGATACCTTCCTGTGTGTTTTCGGCTGTATGTGCGGATACCTTCCTGTGTGTTTTCAGCTGTATGTGCGGATACCTTCCTGTGTGTTTTCGGCTGTATGTGCGGATGCTTTCCTGTGTGTTTTCGGCTGTATGTGCGGATGCCTTCCTGTGTGTTTTCGGCTGTATGTGCGGATACCTTCCTGTGTGTTTTCGGCTGTATGTGCAGATACCTTCCTGTGTATTTTCGGCTGTATGTGCGGATGCTTTCCTGTGTGTTTTCGGCTGTATGTGCGGATGCTTTCCTTTTTTTCGGCTGTATGTGCGGATAGCTTCCTGTGTGTTTTCGGCTGTATGTGCAGATACCTTCCCGTGTGTTTTCGGCTGTATGTGCAGATAGCTTCCTGTGTGTTTTTCGGCTGTATGTGCAGATACTCACCGCGACCATCTCAGAGTAGCCGTGATGTTTGAACTCCAAGTAATCCACCGGAGTCACTTCATTGTGCCGGTATTGAACGTCCACTGGATCTGTGTAACAAACAGAGAACAAATATCCATGTAGTGTTGCCTAAAATCATCCTGATGATCGGCGCTGCTTCCCCAGAGAGCGGGAACTCCTCCAGAGACCGCCGCCTGTTTAGCGCTCCGCTAACTTGAATGAGGATTAAATGATTCAATCGTACGACTCTTCTAGACCAGTGGTTCTCAAGCTTCTTTCAATAATGTTCCCCCTTTGAACAGTGTTTTTAAAGGGATACTCCACCGTTTGTTGAAATAGTTCTTAATTAATTAATTAATTATTAATTTCTTGAAATAGCTGTAGATAGGTGGGCCAACCATTTTTTGTCTCAGTGCAAGTAATTAGATTGTTTTTTTGTCTTTTGTTGGCTCACTTTTACTCACAACATGCTAACCGGCAACATAGGATTCACTATGCTAAGCTAACTAGCGGCGGCGCTGCCGGTGTTGCACCGGACTAAAACAATGCATGCACAAAAAATGCGTTGGCCCACCTATCTACAGCTAGGGGAGACCGTGATAAGACCTATTTCAACAAATGGTGGCATATCCCTTTAAGTCATGTACCCCCTAACCAGCGCAAATAATATTTGGTAGAAATAAAAGTCTCTATAAAGAGGAAGAATACAGCAATGTCAGCGATAGATTTACTAAACAACAGCCTTGGACCTGGAAAACATTTAAATGATGATGGAAAAAGGTGAAAAGATGGTAGAAAGAAGGAAGGAAGGCAAGAATAGGTCGAAAATAGTAATAAAAACTGTTTAAAAAAGACACAGAAGAAAGAAGGAAGGACACACTAGGACGACAAAAGGGGCAAAAAAATCCAAAAAGCAACAAACTTTGAAAAAAGCTGAAAAAAAACTTTTAAAAACTTTGAAAAAAGCTGAAGAAAGGCAAGAATAGGTCAAAACAAACGACAAAACAAAAAAATAAAAAAAGTGACAAACTTCAAAATCAGTGACTGGGGGGGAAGGGGGGGCTGGTCTTTTTCTGAAGTTTTTGCCACTTTTTTCAACGTTTTTGTGGCTTTTAATGACTTTTCTCTCGCCTTTTTTCAAATGTTTTCCAACATTTGTCGTTTTGGTTGTTTTTGTGTCTTTTTACCGATTTTTTTTTTTTTTTTTTAGACAATTTTGTTTTTATTTGACCAAGACAAATTTACTTTGGGACAAAAAAATAAAAATCTTTCTCCGCGTGAGTCAGAGGGGAAAAAGTCTTATTGGTCCAGAGGGCATCACATGACGGGCTGGGAGTTGTAGTTCCACTGTTTGGACACTATCTTCCTGGATCACTTCCTGTTGGCCTAACCAACGGGTGATGTCACTGATGCTACAGCCATGGTCCACAGGATTTCTTTTGTGGTGTAATATTGTAAATCTCTTTATTTTATTTGGTAAGTTCCATATCCACGAGGCAACATTTTCCAGTTCAACACCTTGCTTCAAACTATTCCAGGTTGAATTTGACATGTTGTACTTTGAGTCTCTTAAGTTGGTATCCAATAAGAAAGCTATCTTAATATCTGATGTCTACTCAGACCTCTTTGTTTAAGTGCTCCTGCTGTCTTTATTTTTAACGTTCTTGAAAGTCTGTCCCTTTTTGTTTCCTTTATTTTCCTCTGTTTAGACTCTTACTTTGTTTTTTACTTTCATATATTATTTGTATATATGTTTGTATCCTATTTGTTTACGTATTGCGATGATTGAATTCCTGTAAACTGTCTTGAAATAAAGTGTGCATGTGTGTTTAAAGGCTCACCGGGCACGGGGCAGCCGAGCACCTCCAGCCTCATGCACAGAGAGCCGTTCCAGCTCTGAGGGAGGATCCGGACGTACCGGGAAACAACCGGCACCGCCAGCTGGTTCATCACCGGGGTGTCCTTATCGCTGTTACCAAAGAACAGCTGGGGAGAGAGAGGGAGGGGAAGGGAGGGGAGGGAGGGGAGGGAGGGAGGGAGGAGGGAGGGAGGGAGGAGGGAGGAGGGAGGAGGGAGGGAGGGAGGGAGGGAGGGAGGAGGGAGGGAGGAGGGAGGGAGGGAGGAGGGAGGGAGGGAGGGAGGAGGGAGGGAGGAGGGAGGGAGGGAGGGAGGGAGGGAGGGAGGAGGGAGGAGAGGGAGGGAGGGAGGGAGGGAGGGAGGGAGGGAGGAGGGAGGGAGGGGAGGGAGGGAGGGAGGAGGGAGGGGAGGGAGGAGGGAGGGAGGAGGAGGGAGGAGGGAGAGAGGGAGGAGGGAGGGAGGGAGGGAGGGAGGGGGAGGGAGGGAGGGAGGAGGGAGGAGGGAGGGAGGGAGGAGGGAGGGAGGAGGGAGGGAGGGAGGAGGGAGGGAGGGAGGGAGGAGGGAGGAGGGAGGGAGGGAGGGAGGGGAGGGAGGGAGGGAGGAGGGAGGGAGGGAGGGAGGGAGGGAGGAGGGAGGGAGGATAGGGAGGAGGAGGGAGGGGAGGGAGGAGGAGGAGGAGGGAGGGAGGGAGGGAGGGAGGAGGGGAGGAGGGGAGGAGGGAGGAGGAGGGAGGGAGGAAGGGAGGGGAGGAAGGGGAGGGAGAGGGAGGGGAAGGGGGAGAAGTGACCTTTAGCGCAGTGAGCCAGTATATCTCCAATACGTAAATGGGTGAATTAAGGGTTTATTTCAACCAAAACCAGAGTGGTGATTATATGGAACAGTGGAAAGATGAACCAAGACGGGCTTTTTGGTAGTTTTATTATAGTTTCTGTCCACTTTGAATGAAGTGTGGTTTTAATTTTACGATAAAAAGTCCTGATTATTACATGGAGTCTGGTGGAGATATATGCTAGCTCTATACACCATAAAAAGTCCCGATTATTTACATGGAGTCTGGTGGAGATATGCTGGCTCTATACACGCTTAAAAGTCCTGAGATTATTTACAGCGGAGTCTGGTGGAGATATGCTGGCCTTATACACGCTAAAAAGTCCTGATATTTTACATGGAGTCTGGTGGTGATATGCTGGCTCTTCACACACACCTAAAAGTCCTGATTATTTACGTGGAGGCCTGGTGGAGTTTGGTGATGGTGATTTTTGGGGTTGTTTCATGTTAAACTAAAAGGATCTTACCTCTTTAACTAAAGGCTCTATCTCCTTGTAGGGATCCATCCCATAATGTTGTTACGTGACACTTAGAATAATAATCTGTAAACAGAAACATGGGAACATAGTCCTGTTGAACAATAACCAAGGTTCCCCTTTAAACTCTTCTTTACTTTACTCACAACAAATCTGCTGTTGACTCTCTTAAAATCTGCTTCTCGGCTGAGCGCCATGGACTCCCCCTTCTTCTCTCTTTATCCTCTTCTTCTCCAGCTTCTTGCAGGCGCATAATCTCTTTCCCCGGGTCGCTTCCTCACGTGGCATGCACAACCACCTGAGGTAGCGAAACCAAGACAGGATCTCTACACACAAATCACAACTTGCCTGCTGTTGTACAATCTCCATCTCCCTCCTCACCTCACACACACACAGGGTAAAGGTACACTCTAGCTTCATAATACACAATAATAATAATAATAATAATCAATAATAAAAAGGAAACAAATATTGTAAAAATATATATTAAATTTAAAATATATATATAAAATAATTTTAAAAAGTTAGAAAATAAAGTAAAAGAAGCAAACACAAAAAATAATTGAATAAATAAAAACTAAAATAAAAAATTCTAAACAAAATATATAAAAATAATAAAAAATAGAAAATAAAATGAAAAATGAAAGAAATAATCATATATAAATAACAACTAACTAAACAATGAAAATAATAAAAAATAAATATATAGACTCAAAGCTAAGTTAATTAACAGAAAATATATATAAAAACAAATAAAAATAATTATAAAATGAAAATATATGGTTTTTCAAAATAAAAAAAATGAAAATTAAGAAAATAAAAATAAAAACAATTATAAAACTGAAAAATAAATTTAAAAATGTAATAAAAATAACTAAAAAATTTAGAAAATAATAATAAAAACAATTATAAAATGAAAAAAAAATGTAATTAAAAATGATATAAAATAATTAAAAAAAAAATAACAAATAAAAGAAATATATAAAAATAATAACGTTATTAAAATAAAAATAAAGAATGCAAAACAAAAAAATACCTGAATAAATAAAACTAAAAATAAAAATTAAAACATATAGAAAAAAATAATAAAAAAAAGAAAATAAAATGAAAAATAAATGAAATAATATATATAAAAAAATAAGCATTAAACAATGAAAAATAAATAAAAAAATAAATATATAGACTCAGATACGTTAACAGAAAATATATATAAACAAAAAAAAATAAAATTATTAAAAAAATGAAAAATATATGGTTTTTCAAAATAAAATAAAAATAAAAAAATTATAAAAAATTAAGAAAAATAAATAAAAAAAAAACAATTATAAAACTGAAAAATAAAATTTAAAAAATGTAATAAAAATAACTAAAAATTTAGGAAAATAATAAAAAAACAATATATAAAATGAAAAAAAAAAATTGTAGTCAAAAAAATGATATAAATAAAATTAAAAAAAATAACAAACAAATAAAAAGAAATATATAGAAAATAATAACGTTATTAAAATAAAATAAAGAATGCAAAACAAAAAATAATTGAATAAATAAAAAAATAAAATAAAAAAATTAAAAACATATAGAAAAATAATAAAAAATAGGAAAAAAAATGAAAATAAAATGAAATACTTATAAAAAAAAAAATAAGCATTAAACAATGAAAAATAAATAAAAATAAAATATATAGACCTCAGTTAAGTTAACAGAAAAAATATATATAAAACAAATAAAAATAATTATAAAAATGAAAAATATATGGTTTTTCAAAATAAAAATCAAAAAATAAAAAAAAATTATAAAAAATTAAGAAAATAAATAAAAATAAAACAATTATAAAACTGAAAATAAGGAAAAAAATTTAATAAAAAATAACTAAAAATTTAGGAAAATAATAATAAAAACAATTATAAAATGAAAAAAAATATTATTGTAGTCAAAATAAAATACAATTTTTGGAAAATAATAATAATTCAATTTCAATAATAAATAAATAAATAAATAAATATATAATATATATATATATATATATATATAATATATAATATATATATATATATATATATATATACACAGTGCCTCATAAAGTATTCGTTCTCTTGAACGTGCTTCCACCTTTGCCACATTTCAGTCCTCAAACATAAAGATATAAAACTGTAATTTTTTGTGAAGAATCAACGAACGAGTGGGTCCCACTATGAAGGGGAACGAAATTCATTGGCTATTTCAAACTTTTTTTAACAAATAAAAAAACTGAAAAATGGGCGGGCAAAATTATTCAGCCCCCTTTACTTTCAGTGCAGCAAACTCTTCCAGAAGTTCAGTGAGGATCTCTGAATGATCCAATGTTGACCTAAATGACTAATGATGATAAATAGAATCCAGCTGTGTGTAATCGTCTCTCCTGTGATAAATGCACCTGCTCTGTGATAGTCTCTTAGAGGTCCGCTTTAAGCTGCCAGAGCATCATGAAGAACAAGGAACACACCGTAGGGGTCCGGAGATACTGTTGTGGGAAAAGTTTAAAGTCGGATTTGGATACAAAAGATTTCCCAAGCTTTAAACATCCCAAGGAGCACTGTGCGGCCATAATATTGAAATGGAAGGAGTATCAGACCACTACAACTATCGAAGACCCGCCGTCCCTCTAAACTTTCAGCTCATACAAGGAGAAGACTGATCAGAGATGCAGCTAAGAGGCTCCATGATCACTCTGGATGAACTGGTTAGAGATCTACAGCTGAGGTGGGAGACTCTGTCCATATGACAACAATCAGTCGTATACTGCACAAAATCTGGCCTCTTTATGGAAGAGTGGCAAGAAGAAAGCCATTTTTAAAGATATCCATAAAAAGTCGCTTAAAGTTTGCCAAAAGCCACCTGGGAGACACACCCAAACATGTGGAAGAAGGTGCTGTGGTCAGATGAAACCAAAATCCAACTTTTGGGCAACAATGCAAAACGCTATGTTTTGGCGTAAAGCACACACAGCTCATCAACCTCTGAACACACTCATACCCACTGTCCAACATGGTGGTGGCAGCATCATGGTTTGGGCCTGCTTTTCTTCAGCAGGGACAGGGAAGATGGTTAAAATTGATGGGAAGATGGATGGAGCCAAATACAGGACCATTCTGGAAGAAAACCTGGATGGAGTCTGCAAAAAGACCTTGAGACTGGGACGGAGATTTGTCTTCCAACAAGACAATGATCCAAAACATAAAGCAAAAATCCTACAATGGAGTGGTTCACAAATAAACATATCCAGGTGTTAGAATGGCCAAGTCAAAGTCCAGACCTGAATCCAATCGAGAATCTGTGGAAAGAACTGAAAACTGCTGTTCACAAACGCTCTCCATCCAACCTCACTGAGCTCCGAGCTGTTTTGGTAAGGAGGAATGGGCAAAATGTCAGTCTCCATGTGCAAAACTGATAGAGACATACCCCAAGCTTAATTCTTACAGCTGTTAATCGCAGCAAAAAGGTGCGCTGCAAAGTATTAACTTAAGGGGGCTGAATAATTTTGCACGCCCAATATTTCAGTATTTTTATTTGTTTAAAAGGTTTGAAATATCCAATAAATTTTCGCCCACTTCATGATTAGTGTCCCAATTGTTGTTGATTCTTCACAAAAATTACAGTTTTATATCTTTATGTTTGAGGCCTGAAATGTGGCAAAAGGCCTAAAAGTTCAGGGGCAATACTTTCAAGCACGAAAAAAATATATATATATATATATAGATATATATATATATATATATATATATATATATATATATATATATATATATATATATATATACATAAAAAAATAATCATAAAGAAAAAATATAAAAATGAGAAATACTAATAAAGCATGTATAGCCGGTGCTGCCGTACGCTGGACTAGATGTTTAAATTTAAACTTCGTCAGCGGTTCTTACCTCTCCGAAGCCGCCCTTCCCGAGAACTCGGTACTGTCTGAAGGTGTCTTTGGTGATGGGCTGCCTGACAGAACACACACACACACAGAGTCAGAATCATTACACTCACACACACACACACACACAGAGTCAGAATCATTACACACACACACACACACACACACACACACACACACACACACACACACACACACACACACACACACACACACACACAGAGTCAGAATCATTACACACACACACACACACACACACACACACAATACACACACAATATACACACACACACACACAGAGTCAGAATCATCAACACAAACACACACACACACACACACAACACACATACCAAATAATAACACACACACAGAGTCAGAATCATTACACACTACACACACAAAAACACAAATACAACACACACACACACACACAGTCAGAATCATTACACATAATAACACATACACACACACACAGAGTCAGAATCATTACAAACACCACACTAATACACACCAAACAATACACACACAGTCAGAATCATTACATACACAAACACACAATAATAATACACACAATACACACATACACAGTCAGAATCATTACATATCAATAATAACACTACACACACACAGTCAGAATCATTACACTACTACTACACACACAGAGTCAGAATCATTACAACACATAACAATAATAACAATAACAATAATATCACACAATACACACAGAGTCAGAGTCATAACATACATAATAATCATCACCACACACAGAGAGTCAGTAAATCATTACACACATAATATCACATCAATATCATCATCAATAACACACACATACACAGAGTCAGAGTCATTACCCACAATAATACCACACACACACACAATATCACACACACATCACACACATCAATACATATCATCAATCTCACCAATCAGCTCAGAGTTCAAGTGGTCCCTCTCAGAGATCATTGACTAGCTGATTAGCTGACTAGCTGACTAGCTGATTAGCTGACTAGCTGATTAGCTGACTTGCTGACTAGCTGATTTGCTGACTAGCTGACTAGCTGATTAGCTGACTAGCTGATTAGCTGACTAGCTGACTAGCTGATTAGCTGACTAGCTGACTAGCTGACTTGCTGACTAGCTGATTTGCTGACTAGCTGATTAGCTGACTAACTGATTAGCTGACTTGCTGACTAGCTGATTTGCTGACTAGCTGATTTGCTGATTAGCTGATTTGCTGACTAGCTGACTAGCTGAGTAGCAGACTAGCTGATTTGCTGACTAGCTGAGTAGCTGACTAGCTGATTAGCTGACTAGCTGATTTGCTGACTAGCTGACTAGCTGATTTGCTGACTAGCTGATTTGCTGACTAGCTGAGTAGCTGACTAGCTGACTAGCTGATTTGCTGACTAGCTGAGTAGCTGACTAGCTGATTTGCTGACTAGCTGATTTGCTGATTTGCTGACTAGCTGACTAGCTGAGTAGCAGACTAGCTGATTTGCTGACTAGCTGAGTAGCTGACTAGCTGAGTAGCTGACTAGCTGAGTAGCTGACTAGCTGATTTGCTGACTAGCTGATTAGCTGAGTAGCAGACTAGCTGATTTGCTGACTAGCTGATTTGCTGACTAGCTGACTAGCTGACTAGCTTAGTAGCTGACTAGCTGATTTGCTGACTAGCTGAGTAGCTGACTAGCTGATTTGCTGACTAGCTGATTAGCTGACTAGCTGATTTGCTGACTAGCTGAGTAGCTGACTAGCTGATTAGCTGACTAGCTGATTTGCTGACTAGCTGACTAGCTGACTAGCTGATTTGCTGACTAGCTGACTAGCTGACTAGCTGAGTAGCTGATTAGCTGACTAGCGGATTTTGCTTGACCAGCTTGACTAGCTGATTTGCTGACTAGCTGATTTTCGGACTAGCGGACTAGCTGAGTAGCTGACTAGCTGATTTGCTGACTAGCTGACTTGCTGACTTAGCTGATTTGCTGATTAGCTGACTTGCTTGACTAGCTGACCTTGCTGACTTTGGCTGACTTGCTGATTTGCTGACTAGCCCAAGACTTAGTATTTGTTGACTAGCTGATTTTGCTGACTAGCTGACTAGCTGACTAGCTGATTAGCTGACTAGCTGACTAGCTGATTAGCGATGACTAGCTGACTAAGCTGACTAGCTGACTAGGTTGATTTGTTGACTAGCTGACTACTGACTAGCTGACTAGCTGATTTGTTGACTAGCTGACAGCTGACTAGCTGACTAGCCGCATCTCCTCGAGCATCTTCCACTGCAGGAAGCGGCCGGAAGAAACATGCTGTCTCTGGTAGTCCAGGAAGGATCCTCCCACCAGTAGCAGGTGAATCAACCTGAACCCACTACCACCCACAAAAATATAATATAATATATATTTTATATAACATATATAAATACTATAACAATATAATATACTATAACTATTATATATTATATTACTATAACATATCACTAATATTTATTACTATAAATATCAATTATATATTTACATAACATAATAATTATATAACATATAATTATATATTAAATAACATATCCTATATTTACTATAATATTATATATTATTTACTATAACATAATACTATAATATTATAATAAATATCTTTATATTTAAACTAATACATAAATAATTTTATATTACTATAACATACCTAATATTCTACATTATATTATATTATATATAACAACATACATTATAAACATATTCTATACTATATTACTATAACATACCACTTATATATTATATATATAAATTTCTATAAAATACTATAACATATTATATATTATTATATACATACAATAATAAAAACATTCATATAAATATAACATCTATTTATTATATACATATTCATATATATATTACTATAACATATTCATATATATATTACTATAAATACCACTTATATATATAATATAACATCATTATTTATATAATTATTATTACATATTCTATTTAAACATACATATTTTATTTATAACATTTTATATATATATAACATTTATATTTATATATTAAATATTCATATTTATATTACTATAACATATTCAATTATTCTTACATACACTATATTTAATTATATAATATATATATTATATACTATAACATATTCATTCTATATTATATAACATACCTTATATTTATATTATATAACTTTCTTTTATATAACATATTATTAACATAATTATTACATTCATTTTATAAACACTATATATATACCTATTTATATTACATTTCTATATATATAAATACATATATTATTAAATATTTTTAATACTTAACATACATTCATATACCACATAACATATAATAATTATAACATAAATACATAACATAATACATAACATAAAAACTAAAATAATAACATAATAATAAATTTATATATAAAATAATACCATTTATTATATAACATAAATAAAACTATAAATATAACATATTATATATTATATTATAAACAAAACTATAAATACAACAATAACATAAATAACATAAAACATATCTATAAATAAATAATCTAATACTAAACATTTATATTTATATTATATAACATATTATTATTTATATAACATAAATATAAACAATTATATATAAATTTAATAACATAAATAACAAAAATAAAAAAAAAAAAAATAAACAATAAATAATAAAAAATTATAAATCAAAAAAAAACAAATATAAAATTTTAATAAAAATTTAAAAATAACAATAATATAAATAAAAAAAACAAAAATCAAAAAAATACTTAAAAATACATATCTTATAAAATAAAAAATAATAAATACAAAAAAAAAAAATAAATTATATTAAAATACATAACATACATATTATATTATATAACATTCATAAATTACTAAACATACTAATAATAAATTAAATTAAAAATACATATTATATAACATTTCATATATTATATTACTATAACATATTTATATATTATATATATAACATATTCATATATTATATTACTATAACATATTCATATATTATTTATATAACATTTTAAATAATACTACTATATAACATACAAATAAAATAACTATATAACATATATAAATAATAAATATTATAATATAACATATTCATATATTATATTATATAACATACCATAATATATTACATAACATACCATTCATATATTATATTACTATAACATATTTATATATTATATTACTATAACATATTATATATTACTATAACATACCATTCATATATTATATTATATAACATATTCATATATATATTACTATAACATATTATATATTATATTATATAACATATTTATATATTATATACTATAACATATTCATATATTATATTATATAACATATTTATATATTATATTACTATAACATATTTATATATTATATTACTATAACATATTCATATATTATATTACTATAACATATTTATATATTATATTACTATAACATATTTATATATTATATTACTATAACATATTCATATATTATATTACTATAACATATTCATATATTATATTACTATAACATATTCATATATTATATTACTATAACATATTTATATATTATATTATATAACATATTTATATATTATATTACTATAACATATGTATATATTATATTACTATAACATATGTATATATTATATTACTATAACATATCACTTATATATCATATTACTATAACATACCACTTATATATTATATTACTATAACATACCACTTATATATTATATTACTATAACATACCACTTATATATATTATATTACTATAACATATTCATATATTATATGACTATAACATACCACTTATATATTATATTACTATAACATATTCATATACTATATTACTATAACATACCACTTATATATTATATTACTATAACATTTCATATATTATATTACTATAACATATTCATATATTATATACTATAACATATTCATATATTATATTATATAAAATATTCATATACTATATTACTATAACATTTCATATATTATATTACTATAACATATTTATATATTATATTACTATAACATATTCATATATTATATTACTATAACATATTTATATATTATATTACTATAACATATTATATATTATTTACTATAACATATTCATATATTATATTAATAACATATTTATATATTATATTACTATAACATATTCATATATTATATTACTATAACATATTCTATATTATATTACTATAACATATTTATATATTATATTACTATAACATATTCATATATTATATTACTATAACATACCATTCATATATTTATACTATAACATATTCATATTTATATTTATAACATTTCATATATTATATTACTATAACATATTCATATATTATATTACTATAACATATTCATATATTATATTACTATAACATATTCATATATTATATTACTATAACATATTCATATACTATATTACTATAACATATTTATATATTATATTACTATAACATATTTATATATTATATTACTATAACATATTCATATATTATATTACTATAACATATTCATATATTATATTACTATAACATATCCATATATTATATTACTATAACATATTCATATACTATATTACTATAACATATTCATATACTATATTACTATAACATACCACTTATATATTATATTACTATAACATATTCATATATTATATTACTATAACATATTCATATATTATATTACTATAACATATTCATATATTATATTACTATAACATACCATTCATATATTATATTACTATAACATACCATTCATATATTATATTACTATAACATATTTATATATTATATTACTATAACATATGTATATATTATATTACTATAACATATTTATATATTATATTACTATAACATACCATTCATATATTATATTACTATAACATATTCATATATTATATTACTATAACATATTCATATATTATATTACTATAACATATTTATATATTATATTACTATAACATATTCATATATTATATTACTATAACATATTTATATATTATATTACTATAACATATTCATATATTATATTACTATAACATATTCATATATTATATTACTATAAAATATTTATATATTATATTACTATAAATACCATTCATATATTATATTACTATAACATATCACTAATATATTATATTACTATAACATATTTATATATTATATTACTATAACATATTTATATATTATATTACTATAACATATTTATATATTATATTACTATAACATATTCATATATTATATTACTATAACATATCATTCATTCAGCTGAGGACACGGCACAAAGGAGAATATCAGTCTCTTATCAAAAAGGAAAATAATGCAAAGTGTGATCTGAAAATCTCTTTAAATAAATTAACTAAAAGGACCAAGAAAAGCAGTGAAATCTAGAGTATACGTTACACCCAAGGACAAGGAGGCTGAAAAAGGTGACAAGAAAGGCGACAAGAAAGGCGCCAAAAAGGCTGAAAAAGGCGACAAGAAAGGCGACAAGAAAGGAGACAAAAGGGCTGAAAAAGGTGACAAGAAAGGAGACAAAAGGGCTGAAAAAGGTGACAAGAAAGGAGACAAAAGGGCTGAAAAAGGTGACAAGAAAGGAGACAAAAGGGCTGAAAAAGGCGACAAGAAAGGCGACAAAAAGGTGACAAGAAAGGCTGAAAAAGGCGACAAGAAAAGCTGAAAAAGGCGACAAGAAAGGCGACAAGAAAGGCGACAAGAAAGGCGACAAGAAAGGCGACAAGAAAGGCTGAAAAAGGCTGAAAAAGGAGACAAGAAAGACTGAAAAAGGCGACAAGAAAGGCTGAAAAAGGCTGAAAAAGGAGACAAGAAAGACTGAAAAAGGCGACAAGAAAGGCTGAAAAAGGCTGAAAAAGGCGACAAGAAAGGGGACAACAAAGGTGACTAAAAAGGTGACAAGAAAGGCGACAAAAAGGAGACAATAAAAGCGATGAAAACACTGAAAATGGCGACAAGAAAAGGCGACATTAAAGGCGACAAAAACACTGAAAATGGCGACAAGAAAGGAGACAAAAACACTGAAAAAGGCAACAAGAAAGGCGACAAAAAAGTGACAAGAAAGGCGACAAGAAAGGCTGAAAAAAGAGACAAGAAAAGCGACAAGAAAGTTGACAAGAAAGGCGATGAAAACACTGAAAATGGCGACAAAAAGGTGACAAGAAAGGCGACAAAAAGGCGACAAGAAAAGCGACAAGAAAGTTGACAACAAAGGTGAGAAGAAAAGGCGATGAAAACACTGAAAATGGCGA